>NW_008710566.1:337391-340550 GCF_000327385.1 Lottia gigantea
ACAGCTAAATGACTCATTTATGGAACAGCTAAATGACTCATTTATGACTCTTTTTTATAGAAGCTTAATGACTCATTTATATAGAAGCTACATGACTCATTTATGGAACAGCTAAATGACTTATTTATGGAACAGCTATATGACTCATTTTTGCAGCTGCTATATGACTCATTTTTTGCAGCTGCTAAATGACTCATTAATGGAACAGCTAACTGACTCATTAATGGAACAGCTAACTGACTCATTTATGGAACAGCTAAATGACTCATTTTGCAGCTGCTATATGACTCCTTTTTGCAGCTGCTATATGACTCCTTTTTGCAGCTGCTAAATGACTCATTTTTGCAGCTGCTAAATGACTCATTTATGGAACAGCTGAATGACTCATTTATAGCAGCTAAATGACTCATTTATGAAACAGCTAAATGACTCATTTATGAAACAGCTAAATGACTCACTTATATAGCAGCTAAATGTCTCGTTTATATAGCTCATTTTTGCAGCTGCTAAATGACTTATTTTTGCAGCTGCTGAATGACTCATTTTGTGGCTGCAAAAGACTCATTTTAGAAGCTGGTAAATGACTCATTTTGCAGCTGCTATATTCCCCCGTTTTGCAGCTGCTAAATAACTTATTAATGGAACAGCTAAATGACTCATTTATGGAACAGCTAAATGACTCATTTATGACTCTTTTTTATAGAAGCTTAATGACTCATTTATATAGAAGCTACATGACTCATCTATGGAACAGCTAAATGACTTATTTATGGAACAGCTATATGACTCATTTTTGCAGTTGCTATATGATTCATTTTTTGCAGCTGCTAAATGACTCCTTTATGGAACAGCTAACTGACTCATTAATGGAACAGCTAACTGACTCATTTATGGAACAGCTAAATGACTCATTTTGCAGCTGCTATATGACTCCTTTTTGCAGCTGCTATATGACTCCTTTTTGCAGCTGCTAAATGACTCATTTATGGAACAGCTAAATGACTCACTTATATAGCAGCTAAATGTCTCACTTATATAGCAGCAAAATGACTCACTTATATAGCAGCTAAATGACTCACTTATATAGCAGCTAAATGTCTCGTTTATATAGCTCATTTTTGCAGCTGCTAAATGACTCATTTTTGTAGCTGCTGAATGACTCATTTTGCGGCTGCAAAAGACTCATTTTAGAAGCTGCTAAATGACTCATTTTGCAGCTGCTATATTCCCCCGTTTTGCAGCTGCTAAATAACTTATTAATGGAACAGCTAAATGACTCATTAATGGAACAGCTAAATGACTCATTTATGACTCTTTTTTATAGAAGCTTAATGACTCATTTATATAGAAGCTACATGACTCATTTATGGAACAGCTAAATGACTTATTTATGGAAC
This sequence comes from Lottia gigantea, assembly GCF_000327385.1. Taxonomy (NCBI): domain Eukaryota; kingdom Metazoa; phylum Mollusca; class Gastropoda; family Lottiidae; genus Lottia; species Lottia gigantea. The sequence continues at coordinate 338,789 of NW_008710566.1, forward strand.
AGCTTAATGACTCATTTATGGAACAGCTAAATGACTCATTTATGGAACAGCTAAATGACTCATTTATGGAACAGCTAAATGACTTACTTATATAGCAGCTAATTGACTAACTTATATAGAAGCTAAATGACTCGTTTATATAGCTCATTTATGCAGCTGCTAAATGACTCATTAATGGAACAGCTGAATGACTCATTATGGAACAGCTAAATGACTCATTTATGGAACAGGTAAATGACTCACTTATATAGCAGCTAATTGACTCACTTATATAGCAGCTAAAGGTCTCATTTATATAGCTCATTTTTGCAGCTGCTAAATGACTCATTTTTGCAGCTGCTAAATGACTCATTTTTGCAGCTGCTAAATGACTCATTTTTGCAGCTGCTAAATGACTCATTAATGGAACAGCTAACTGACTCATTTATGGAACAGCTAAATGACTCATTTTGCAGCTGCTATATGACTCTTTTTTGCAGCTGCTAAATGACTCATTTTTGCAGCTGCTAAATGACTCATTAATAGAACAGCTAAATGACTCATTTATGGAACAGCTAAATGACTCATTTATGAAACAGCTAAATGACTCATTTATGGAACAGCTAAATGACTCACTTATATAGCAGCTAAATGACTCACTTATATAGCAGCTAAATGTCTCACTTATATAGCAGCTAAATGTCTCGTTGATATAGCTCATTTTTGCAGCTGCTAAATGACTCACTTATATAGCAGCTAAATGACTCACTTATATGGCAGCTAAATGACTCACTTATATAGCAGCTAAATGACTCACTTATATAGCAGCTAAATGACTCACTTATATGGCAGCTAAATGTCTCGTTTATATAGCTCATTTTTGCAGCTGCTAAATGCCTCATTTTAGAAGCTGCTAAATGACTCATTTTGCAGCTGCTAAATGACTCATTTTGCAGCTGCTAAATAACTTATTAATTGAACTGCTAAATGACTCATTTATGGAACAGCTAAATGACTGATTTATGACTCTTTTTTATAGAAGCTTAATGACTCATTTATGGAGAAGCTAAATGACTCATTTATGGAACAGGTAAATGACTCATTTATGGAACAGGTAAATGACTCATTTATGGAACAGCTAAATGACTCATTTATGGAACAGCTAAATGACTCATTTATGGAACAGCTAAATGACTAACTTATATAGCAGCTAAATGCCTCGTTTATATAGCTCATTTTTGCAGCTGCTAAATGACTTTTTTGCAGCTGCTAAATGACTCATTTTTGCAGCTACTAAATGACTCATTAATGGAACAGCTGAATGACTCATTAATGGAACAGCTAAATGACTCATTTATGGAACAGCTAAATGACTCATTTATGGAACAGCTAAATAACTGATTTATGACTCTTTTATATAGTAGCTTAATGACTCATTTATATAGAAGCTACATGACTCATTTATGGAACAGCTTAATGACTCATTTATGGAACAGCTAAATGACTATTTTTGCAGCTGCCAAATGACAAACTTTTTGCAGCTGTTAAATGACTCATTTTTGCAGCTGCTAAATGACTCATTTATGGAACTGCTAAATGACTCATTTATGGAACCGCTAAATGATTCATTTATGGAACAGATAAATGACTCATTTATGGAATGGCTAAATGACTTATTTATAGAACCGCTAAATGACTCACTTATATAGCAGCTAAATGTCTCTTTTATATAGCTCATTTTAGCAGCTGCTAAATGGCTTATTTTTGCAGCTGCCAAATGACT
>NW_008710566.1:340600-342131 GCF_000327385.1 Lottia gigantea
ACTTATATAGCAGCTAAAGGTCTCATTTATATAGCTCATTTTTGCAGCTGCTAAATGACTCATTTTTGCAGCTGCTAAATGACTCGGTTTTTTGCAGCTGCTAAATGACTCTTTATTTGCAGCTGCTAAATGACTCGTTTTTTTTTGCAGCTGCCAAATGACTCATTTTTGCAGCTGCTATATGACTCATTTTGCAGCTTCTATATGACTCATTTTTGCAGCTGCTATATGACTCCTTTTTTGCGGCTGCTAAATGACTCATTAATGGAACAGCTAACTGACTCATTAATGGAACAGCTAACTGACTCATTAATGGAACAGCTAACTGACTCATTTTGAAGCTGCTATATGACTCCTTTTTGCAGCCGCTATATGACTCCTTTTTGCAGCTGCTAAATGACTCATTTATGAAACAGCTAAATGACTCATTTATGAAACAGCTAAATGACTCATTTATGAAACAGCTAAATGACTCATTTATGGAACAGCTAAATGACTCACTTATATAGCAGCAAAATGACTCACTTATATAGCAGCTAAATGACTCACTTATATAGCAGCTAAATGTCTCGTTTATATAGCTCATTTTTGCAGCTGCTAAATGACTTATTTTTGTAGCTGCTGAATGACTCATTTTGCGGCTGCAAAAGACTCATTTTAGAAGCTGGTAAATGACTCATTTTGCAGCTGCTATATTCCCCCGTTTTGCAGCTGCTAAATAACTTATTAATGGAACAGCTAAATGACTCATTTATGGAACAGCTAAATGACTCATTTATGACTCTTTTTTATAGAAGCTTAATGACTCATTTATATAGAAGCTACATGACTCATTTATGGAACAGCTAAATGACTTATTTATGGAACAGCTATATGACTCATTTTTGCAGCTGCTATATGACTCATTTTTTGCAGCTGCTAAATGACTCATTAATGGAACAGCTAACTGACTCATTAATGGAACAGCTAACTGACTCATTTATGGAACAGCTAAATGACTCATTTTGCAGCTGCTATATGACTCCTTTTTGCAGCTGCTATATGACTCCTTTTTGCAGCTGCTAAATGACTCATTTTTGCAGCTGCTAAATGACTCATTTATGGAACAGCTGAATGACTCATTTATGGAACAGCTAAATGACTCATTTATGAAACAGCTAAATGACTCATTTATGAAACAGCTAAATGACTCATTTATGAAACAGCTAAATGACTCATTTATGGAACAGCTAAATGACTCACTTATATAGCAGCTAAATGTCTCACTTATATAGCAGCAAAATGACTCACTTATATAGCAGCTAAATGACTCACTTATATAGCAGCTAAATGTCTCGTTTATATAGCTCATTTTTGCAGCTGCTAAATGACTTATTTTTGTAGCTGCTGAATGACTCATTTTGCGGCTGCAAAAGACTCATTTTAGAAGCTGCTAAATGACTAATTTTGCAGCTGCTATATTCCCCCGTTTTGCAGCTGCTAAATAACTTATTATCGGAACAGCTAAATGACTCATTAATGAACAGCTAAG
>NW_008710566.1:342181-386736 GCF_000327385.1 Lottia gigantea
TAAATGACTCGTTTTTGCTGCTGCTAAATGACTTATTTCTCGTTTATATAGCTCATTTTTGCAGCTGCTAAATGACTTATTTTTGCAGCCGCTAAATGACTTATTTTTGCAGCTGCAAAATGACTGATTTTACAGCTGCTGAATGACTCATTTTGCAGCTGCTATATGACTTGTTTTGCAGCTGCTGAATGACTCATTTTTCAGCTGCTATATGACTTGTTTTTGCAGCTGCTATATGACTTGTTTTTGCAGCTGCTATATGACTTGTTTTTGCAGCTGCTATATGACTTGTTTTTGCAGCTGCTAAATGACTTGTTTTTGCAGCTGCTAAATGACTCGTTTTTGCTGCTGCCAAATGACTCATTTTTGCAGCTGCTAAATGACTTATCAATGAAACAGCTAAATGACTTATAAATGGAACAGCTAAATGACTCCTTTATGGAACAGCTAAATGACTCCTTTATGGAACAGCTAAATGACTCATTTATGGAACAGCTAAATGACTCATTTAAGGAACAGCTAATTGACTCACTTATATAGCAGCTAAATGTCTCGTTTATATAGCTCATTTTTGCAGCTGCTAAATGACTTATTTTTGTAGCTGCTAAATGACTAATTTTGCAGCTGCTAAATGACAAATTTTTTGCAGCTGCTAAATTTCCCCGTTTTGCAGCTGCTAAATAACTTATTAATGGAACAGCTAAATGTCTCATTTAAATATCGGCTAAATGACCCACTTATATAGCAGCTAAATGACGAAATTAAATAGCAGCTAAATGACGAAATTATGGAACAGCTAAATGACTCATTTATGGAACAGCTAAATGATTCATTTATGACTCTTTTATATAGAAGCTTAATGACTCATTTACATAGAAGCTACATGACTCATTTATATAACCGCTTGAATGACTCATTTATGGAACAGCTAAATGACTCATTTATGGAACAGCTAAATGACTCATTTATGGAACCGCTAAATGACTCATTTTTGGAACCTCTAAATGACTCATTTATGGAACAGCTAAATGACTTATTTATGGAACAGCTAAATGACTCATTTATGGAACAGCTAAATGACGTACTTATATAGCAGCTAAATGACTCACTTATATGGCAGCTAAATGTCTCTTTTATATAGCTCATTTTTGCAGCTGCTAAATGACTTATTTTTGCAGCTGCTAAATGAGTTATTTTGCAGCTGCTAAATGACTCATTTTGCAGCTGCTAAATGACTCATTTTGCAGCTGCTAAATGACTTCCTTTTGCAACTGCTAAATGACTCATTTTTGCAGCTGCTAAATGACTTATTAATGGAACAGCTAAATGACTCAGTTATGTAACAGCTAAATGACTCAGTTATGTAACAGCTAAATGACTCAATTATATAACAGCTAAATGACTCAATTATATAACAGCTAAATGACTCAATTATATAACAGCTAAATGACTCAATTATATAACAGCTAAATGACTCAATTATATAACAGCTAAATGACTCATTTATGGAACAGCTAAATGACTCATTTATGGAACAGCTAAATGACTCAATTATATAACAGCTAAATGACTCAATTATATAACAGCTAAATGACTCAATTATATAAGCGCTATATGACTCAATTATATAAGAGCTAAATGACTCAATTATATAACTGCTTAATGACTTAATTATATAACAGCTAAATGACTCATTAATGGAACAGCTAAATGACTCATTTATGGAACAGCTAAATGACTCATTTATGCAGCAGCTAAATATTATAGAGCAACTAAATGATTCAATTATGGAACAGCTAAATGACTCAATTATATAACCGCTTGAATGACTCATTTATGGAACAGCTAAATGACTCATTTATGGAGCAGCTAAATGACTCATTTATTCAGATGCTAAATGACTCATTTATGGAAAAGTTAAATGACTCATCTATGGAGCAGCTAAATGACTCATTTATGGGGTAGACTAATGACTCATTTATTGGGCAAACAGGTGAGTCATTTATGGGGCAGATTAATGACTTATATATGGGGCAGATTAATGACTCATGTATGGAGCAGATTAATGACTCATTTATTGGGCAAACAGGTGAGTCATTTATTGAGCAGATAAATTACTCATTTATGGGGCATATTAATGACACATTTATTGGTCAAACAGGTGACTCTGCTCAATAAATGAATCATTTAAAGGGAAGATAAATGACTCATTTTTGTAGCAGATAATATTACTCTGCTCAATAAATGACTCGTGCAGATGAGTGACATTATTGACAAATAACTGATTCAGTTATTGGACAAACAGGTGAGCCAAAGCAAGTGACTGACTCATCTGGCAGACAGTCACATTTCCGTTGGCCTGATAAATGAGTCACACACACTTGTTCATCAAATAAATGAGGCACTCAACAACCTTCCTAACCACAACCAACCACTCACCTTGCCCAATAAATGAGTCACTGATCTACTTATTAAAACTCACCTGTGTGCCCGATAAATAAGTTACTCATTTGCCGAATAAATGAATCATCTGCTTATCATTACTCACCACAAACACTGAAACAGATGAGTTATAATAGTTGGATGAGTTACTTATTTATGGGTCAAATAGTTGAGTGAATCCTGGGCAAACAAGTGAGTATAATAGTTAGGCGCGTGACTCATTTATTTGGCAAACGTGTGAGTTATAATAGTAAGGTGAGTGACTTATTTACTGGGCAAACAGGTGAGAGACTCATTAATTGGGCAAACAGGTGAGAGACTCGTTAATTGGGTAAACAGGTGAGTTATAGTTAGATGAATGTTCTCCTTTATTGGGCAAACGAGAGTTATAATAGCAGGTGAGTGACTTATTTATGGGCCAAACAATTGAGACTCATTTATTGGGCAAACATGTGAGTTATAAAGGTTGGGTGAGTGACTCGATTATTGAGCAAACATGTGAGTTATAAAAGTTATAAAATTTGCACAATAATTGACTCATTTATCTTCCCAATAAATGAGTCATTTATTATGGAAATAACTGACTTGTTTATTGAGCAGCTAAATGACTCATTTATTGAGCAGCTAAATGACTCATTTATTGAGCAGATAAATGACTCATTTATTGAGCAGCTAAATGACTCATTTATTGAGCAGCTAAATGACTCATTTATTGAGCAGCTAAATGACTCATTTATGGAGCAGATAAATGACTCATTTATTGGGCAAACAGGTGAGAGACTCGTTTATTGGGCAAACATGTGAGTTATAATAGGTGAATGACTTATTTATTGGGCAAACGTGAGTTATAATAGTAGATGAGTGACTCATTTATTGGGCAAACATGTGAGATATAGTAGTTAGGTGAGTGACTTATTTATCGGACAAACAGGTGAGTTATAATTAGATCAGTGACTCATTTATTTGGCAAACATGTGAGTTATAAAAGTTAGGTGAGTGACTTATTTATCGGACAAACAGGTGAGTTATAATTAGATCAGTGACTCATTTATTTGGCAAACATGTGAGTTATAAAAGTTAGGTGAGTGACTTATTTATCGGACAAACAGGTGAGTTATAATTAGATCAGTGACTCATTTATTTGGCAAACATGTGAGTTATAAAAGTTAGGTGAGTGACTGGTTTGTTGGGCAAACATATTAGTTTTAATGGTTGGGTGAGTGACTCATTTATTTGGCAACATGTGAGTTATACAGGTTGGGTGGGTGACTCATTTATTGGGCAAACATGTGAGTTAAAAAGGGAGCTACTCAATAAATGAGTCATTTATTTGCACAATAATTGACTCATTTATCTTCCCCATAGCAGATAAGCAGATGGAGCAGATAAATGACTCATTTATGGGCAAACAGGTGAGAGACTCGTTTATTGGGCAAACATGTGAGTTATAAAGGTTGGGTGAGTGACTCATTTATTGGGCAAACATGTGAGTTATAATAGAATATGATGTGAAACTGACAATTCAATGTAATTTGAAACAATAACAAGGAGACTTATGTAACCCACTCAATAGAAAAGTGATTTATTCTGCAATAGGATTACTCCCTTTTGACATGTTTAATTGCCTAATAAATAACTTGTAACCATGTTACTCAATGTGCATAATATTCTTATTGGGTTATCACCAGAATCAATGACAAAACTGATTGAATTGGTTGTCTGATCAAAAAGTCAGGAAATTAAGACAAGATTGGGTTTGCGCAGAGTCATGTGTTTGCTTGGCTAAAATTCGAAGGTGGTTTTTGATAAATGAGTAAACACCAAATAAATAAAATAATTTCCAGAAAGAGTTGGCAAATGTGGCTGTTTTTTGCTGAGTGAGGACTCAATGAGTCAACTTAAGAAACAACAAGTGACTCTTTCAATGCTGCATATATTCTGGTAACAATATGAGTAGAAAATATTTTTCACAGTTCATTTTTTAACTTTAAACCATGTGAACTCTTCCGCGCAAACAGCCTCAATTTTCGCTCTCTCTTTTTTTTTGTTCTTTGATATATCAATATCTAAATGTTCTATATTTAGAATGTCTATTTCCATTTGATTAGATATATTGTTGTCTTTAATGTCCATCTCTGAATCTGAATCAGAATCATGAGTTTCCTTGTAATCTTCTTCCTCTTCTTCTTCTTTTTCTTGTGATGATCTGAAATGAAATTTAAATTTTTTCAAAGTTTTTCTGTTGATGAATTTTTATGAAACAAAATGCTACTTTAACAATAAATGTTAGAACAAGAAATGGGTTGTTTTTTTAGGCTGGCAATGCCTGCTGTTGTTCATGGGAGAGAGATTAGAATTTTCCACTGTATTGGATGGGTTAGTCACTGCAATTTTGACAGAAAATGCAAAGTTTTTTCTATGGAACATGCACTGCTCTTGTAGCTTGTCACACAGAAGTTTAAAGATAGTGGACCACAGTCACATACGCCCACCACGGCATGTGGATGGTAAATATTCAAGACTTTGGGGCAAGGGCAATAACTCTGCTTCTAACTGTCGAAAATAGCTCAAATTCGAATTTGATCTTCGTTTTATGAATATGTATACACATACCGAATTTCATTTGATTCCATTAAAAAATCTAGTTTTTAGAGCGTTTACAAGCAAATATTGTCGGACGGACAGGGGTGCTGACAATCTACGCCCCCCCATTTCATGTGGGCGTATAAAAATGGACTGTGGTTCGAATTATTCATACAGATTTTTTTTCTCCAATGATACTCACTTTTTCTCAGAAATTAACAAAGATTGTAGAAACTTGGAACACAGGACAGTGACTGGTGGTTGGACATGGGGAGAGGTTATTAAAATCTGAAAATAATAAAATCAAGGTTAGTTAAATATAGAAGACAAATATTTGTAGTCATCTCAAAAGATATTGACATCATAGATCGAATTTCATAAGATGAAATCGACCGACTAATTCAAACTTGAGCAATATGACCAAACCCAGATGATCTCACATGCTGCAAGTCACAATGTCGATCTAAACTCTCATTTACAGGGACAGGTTTGCTTTTTTCCGGGATTGATTTGGGTTCTGAATAGGTTTCAGATACTAGAAATGTATGAAAATCGCATAATTCCATCAAATATACCTCAGGCTAGGAATTTTTCTTTCTATTTCTATATATGGCAGTGTCTCAAGAAAAGGCGAGTCATATTTTTCACTTTCAAACGTGGATAATTCTTGACACACATCGACTGTTAGCTGTGAACCTCAATATTCCAATAAAATTAAATAGAACTTATGAACAAACCTCATTAACAAAACTGCTATCTTTTCGTCGTAGAAGATCAATGTTAGTTTCTGGTTGTTTGTCTCTGGTAGATTTTTCAGCTATCAATTCACCAAATGGTGTTTTGGGTATGTTGGATTTTACTGATAACTGAAAAGATATGAAATATTTTATTCATTAGAAGTAAGAAGAAATTTTTGCTTTAGCCAGTTACATTTTTACTTTGCAATTTTACCAGGACCGAATCACTTTTCCACTTACTGAAAAGATATCTTTAACATGCAAAGTCTGTAGAAAGAGAGCCTTTGTTATCATCCCATACAAACATTTGGGGCTCTGTTATCAAAATGATTGACACCAAGAACTAGATAGAAAAGGTATTATCTCAACCTTTGTCATAACAAAACCTTGAAACAAGAGTCTAACTTGCTATGACTCCATTTCGTCCTGTTTTTTTTAATAGCTTTTCTTTTTATATTATTAGCATTTCAGTTAGGGTCTAAAGACTGGCCTCTTTGACCTGCTTTAACCAATCAAATCTCCAGCACTGGTATTTTGTGAGGGAGTGAAGTAATTTGATTGAGTGAAGCAGACGTCATCAGATAAGGTCACTAAATTTAAAAAAAAAACACTTACAGTAGAATATCTGTCATCTTCATGATCTTCGTAATCTACTGTGGATAATTTCTGATCCATATTCATAAAGTACAGCTGACATTGCGTCTGCCAAGATAGAGCACTTGTTTTATTGTGTTGTTCAGACTTGTTGTGAGGTATAAATACAGCTCCTGTAATGGCTGACAGACTGACAGTAGAATGTTTATAAACAGGTTGTGGCTTAGATGGTTCAAATACGAATACTGAAATGAAACAAAATTTTGTTTTTATTACATGCTTCTGTATTACAATCTTTCTTTAAGGGTCGGGGGTGATGGAAGCTCAGTGAGTTAGACACTTGCTCGCTAACCTGAAGGTCCAGGGTTCAATCCCAGCATAGGTCGAGATAATACCTTCGGATTTTTCAACCTGGTTTCGTCCTGGCAGTGATGCAGGTCGGAGGGGCTAGAAAAAGCGCCTGGTCATGCGGACGATAAATAGAGGTTACAGACTGTGCAGTTACAAAGCAAAAAGAGTTGGCTTATGCCGCAATCCTGGCAAAATTTCCCTGGTTGCAAACTACATGGTGTAGTCTTCGAACACCCAATTAGGCGCAGAAAGTAAAAATTCATTTAATTTCCTTTCCTTCATATGGGCCATTGACCACCAACAAAGGGATCTGAAACATGGAGTGAAATGAAAAAGGAGAGACAAGTACTTACAGTGTCTGTCTGTTGTAAAAGCTGCCATGACAGTTGAAAATGGATCTGCTATCAGAGTAGACACTCGTACATTGACTGTCCATTGTACTGATAAAGACAGGAGGTTCCAGGACGTAATATGTTCATCTGATGTGGTAACTAAATACTGGCAACATTTATTACACCCAAAACTTATATTACTGTAAATAAACACAGTTCAGTTATATAATATATAATTGCGAATACAACGCTCATCCCTTGTTATTTTAGGTATGCAATTTTTGTACATTTATAGTACTCTGAAGACTATTTACATATATTTACTCAAATCAACCCCCAAAATGGCACACTTGTCCCTTGAAGACCCTGGTTCCCAACCTGGGGTGTTTTCAGTCCTGGGGGTGTGGGACTAGGGTGTCAGGGGCGTGGCCAACTGGTATAGGAGAAGAATTTATTTTGAGTTGAGAGAGCACCTCACATCATCACATGCTCAAAATGTTGGGAACACTGCTTAAGGATAGGATAACTTAGAAACAGTGACATCCTAACTTTAAGAACATTTTGAGAATATGTGACTAGATACTTACTTAATGTTGAAGTCTCCTAGATTACTGTGTAACGTTGCTTTCAGTTCATTAGTATCAGGGTTCCACAGTGTAACAGTAGATTTAAATACCACGCCTAATATAGACCCATCTTCTGTAAATTCTGCTTGACCTGCTGGTAGATCACGATACGTGCTCGAAGATTCACACATCCATTTTGTAACGGTACCTTAAAACAAACAAAATCAAAATCGAAAGTAAATCCGTTCTCAGTCTTTTAAAGTTGGATGTCACAGGCAAAAATTAGAATAGCAAATGGATATTCATCCAATGAACATGCTTCCTTATCATTAAAAAGATTGCTAACTTATTTTTAGTTTTGTATGACGCAGTGTGTATTTTAACCAATCAAACAGCCCTTTTCATCCTCAAACTGATATGATAAGTAGAAGTTTTGTATGTATGTTTAAATTTACAAAACAAAAGTTAAAAATGTCTATATACAAGTATGTTTGAAAATGGCCAGTTTTAAAATCACATGACATCATGAATATATTTATCGCCGTCCTTGGTAAGAAATGAAATGAATGGAGTTTTACGTCCTACTATTCTGCACCATGTGGGCTTTTTTTCAATTTCCAACTGTCGAGGGGTCTTTAACGTGCACAGCCTGTAGCGCACAGGGCCTCGGTTTATTGTCCCATCCGAACGACTAGACGCTTTTTCCATGTCAACCCCTCTTACCTGCATCACTGATAGGGGGAAACCGGGTTGAAAAATCTGAAGGTATTATCTCGACCTATGCCGGGATTGAACCCTGGACCTTCAGGTTAGCGAGCAAGCATCTAACTCACTGTGCCACCACAGCTCCCAGTCCCTGGTAAAACCAATGTAAAACAGGCTAGAAATATGTATGAGTTTTGGACATGTTTTTGTAGTCAAGAATCACGTAACAAACCTATCCAACTTACCATATAAATCTGTGCTGTCCTCCGCAGACCACAGTTTAAAGCTGCCATCTTGACATGTAGAGACAACCATTAATAAATCTTTGTTTCCACGACACCAAGGACGGAATTTTAACCAGTGTATTTCTTCTTCGTGAGGAAATTCAACACTCGTATTCAATATATAGCTGAAAAATCAAGAAAAAATTTAGCTCCTATGCATTGTTTGTGTTAACCTCATTCAATCAAGTTTTTTTGTTGATTATGAAAAATCATCTAGACCCAAGACAAAAGCGCCAACTATTCTACAATTTTGAGCAAAAGTAATTGGCTATCTTGAAAGATTTGCTAGCTAGCTATTCCAGAATCAGCAACAAAAAGTTGTGTCAACTCTTAAACAGTATTAAAGGCCTCCAGTTTGGTCTGGGTTTCGTTTACCAAATTGAGATCAATTATCAATGGCAGACTATCATCAATAATCAAATAGAAATAATTCATTTGAGAAATCCTGTAAATACTAAATTAAAAACATGACAAAAATTTTGTGTCATAGAAGTATATTCTTGCTTTGATCGGTTATCATAGTTTATTTTGGGTGTGTTTTGTTCTGAAGGAAATCTATGTGGAAGAGATTACTACTTGTTAATGGGATCACAAGAGAAAATGTCATTTTGACATATAATCGATAATCAAATTATAAATTCCTACTGACGATAATCGTTAATTTACTCAATCCTACCTCCAATTTTAATAGAGTGAAACAAACATGAGAACTTGCTTACGTTTGTTTTTCTTCATTGAAGATCCAAAATTTTATTCTTATTTCCGGGCTGAGATTTTCTGCGGACCAGTATTCAGCTGTTGCTAACCATTTACCACAATGATTGAAGGTTGCCTTGGTTACCTGGGTTGCCATGGAGTCTTTAGATAAAGAATCAGGTGAGATGTAGTTTTGACAAGTTATGTCTAACTGAAATTCAGAAATTTTATTTTATTTTTTCTCATTTAAAACACCAAGAGTTATTTGGCATTGAAATCAATTAACTCATTTGCCATATCAAAATTATTGACGTCTGCCTCCATTTTGGAACCAGATGATCTGATCATATGCTCAATTTCTACAAAATTCCTTAAAAAACTCAAAACATATACTTACATTGAATAGTTGAATATCTGTATGTACATTATAAAACTGTAGATGACCAACACGTCCATTAGTGACCAGTGCTTTAGACAGGGGGTCAAACAGTAGTCCAGTTGAAGATCTGGGTTTGACCTGTGACATATGACCCCTTGTTAACCCCTGGTAAAAACACACTGGACTGTAGGTGTTGGATATCAGTCGGATAGCTGGAATAAAACAAACATATTGTTAAATATAAGTATAAAAAAATCTGTAATTTGCACAAGTTTTAATGGCGGTCTTAAAGGGATTGTGAAGAGGTTTTTGTATGTGTATCAGCAACATTGATAGCATCAATTTACACCATTCCAATTTTTCAATCAGATGTCTGTGGTTCCTGCAATTCCACTAAAACTAAGTGTTTAAAGACGTCACTAATCGCTAAGGGTCTTATGTGATAAAGCATATTTTGCGATTAATGGAATTGCGGGTACCACAGACGTCTGATTGAAAATTAGAATTAGGCAAATTGATGACATCAAATTTAGAAAACCTTTTTACAATCCCTTTCAGTGATTTATCATTTCTCTCATGGAAATAACCAAGCAGGGTCACAAGGAACAAGGTCTTCTTACCATTATCATCCTGTGAGAGGGCGTAAACTGTATTATCAGGAGAACAAGTTATATGATTGATAGGAGATCCCAATCTGGGTAGAAAATCTCGGTTACTCGAATCAAACTGCCATTTTACCAAAACACACTCATGACCACCAGATAGTAGATTAGAACCTGAAATTTACAGCACAGTGTTAAAACTACATAAAATAAATTCAATAGAAGTTTTAGATCCCGCTAATAATGAAGACAGGTTATATTACAGTGTGCAATGAGGGACATTTAGCCAGGACAATGAATTATTAGATATCTCAATTCTTAAGCAGTTAGAACCAAGCCCAAAAGACTGGGAATATAAGATATTATCAGGCACCTAAAAAGGGGGGGGGGGGAGGGGGAGGAGGCACTACACAACAATTTGCATGGGTGATCTTGCTCAGACACATCAGTACTTCTAGCAGGAATATTCTTACCTTCCTGTGTAAATTCCAGACATTTAACAGGCAAAGAGTGCCAGTGGTAACTTGTCTCAACAGGATTTTTCTTGAAGAAATTCCACCTACACAAGAGAATTTCAAAATGATTATTTATTCATCATTAAAGGGATTATAAAGAGGTTTTCTAAATTTTGTAAGTGTATCGGGGAAACTGATAGCATCAACTTTGGCCATTCCAATTTTCAATCAGATGTCTGTGGTTCTAGCAATTCTTCTAAAACTAAGTGTTTTATTTCGCGGGGGTGAAGTGTTAAAACATTTAGTTTTAGTGGAATTGCAGGAATCACCAATGTCTGATTGAAATTGGAATGGTGCAAATTGATGCTATCAGTGTCTCTGATACTCACAAAAATTTTAGAAAATCTCTTTACAATCTCTTTAAGAATGATTTATCACTGAGAATTAAGAAATATTATAGAAAATTCAAATATAAGTTGAGGTTTTCTCAGGCTAAAATGTGGCCAATATAGTTCATTTATACAGCATTAAGAAAGAAAAATTCTAGCTAACATCTTCTGCTCACTGGAGTCTAAAAGAGACCTTGCAATTTTCTGACGTACCCAATGAAGTTAAAGGTCCTGGGTGGATAAAAAAGTCACTTACCAGAAATGTATCCTACCGAGTTCATCACCAATGACAATACAAGGCTGTACTGGATGACACGTGATACACGTATAACAGTTTTCATCTTTACTGACACTGAAAATATTGTTACATTCAATTAAATATCTAAAGAGACAGATTTGCAATTTCCAGGGGTTGAATTGAATATGGTACTAGTCTTCAGAAGTACTAGAAATGTACAAAAATTGCAAAATTCCAAAATGTGTCTTTTCTATATAAGACAGAGTCTCAAGAAAAGATGAGAGTCAACAATTTAACTTTCAAACGTGGATAATTCTGGACACACGTAGATTTGAAGTCTAATTTTGACAGTGAGCTGTGAACATTATTACTGATTAGTTTAGCCAAACAATTCCTGTTTCTGAGACTGAAGTACGCTTGGTCAAACGGATGGTGAACCTGTCCTTTTAACATCATATTTTTATCGTACTAGAATACATGCACTGTATAATAGATAAATATATCTGTTATTCTGTTTAAGTTTTGAATTGTATCCAGATAAGCACAAATATCTTTGCCTGATTGTACAATGTTAACCACAGCCATATACGCCCACCACGGCATGCGAATGATAAAAACGAAACATCCATTTTAAGTTTCATCATCAAAATCTGTTGAAAACTAAGAGAGTAATAGCATATTCATTTTGGGGCAAGGGCAATAACTCTGCTTCTAAGATCGAAAATAGCTCAAATTCCAACATGATCTTCGTTTTATGAATATGTATACACATACCGAATTTAATTTGATTCCATCAAAAAATCTAGTTTTTAGAGCGTTTACAATCAAATGTTGATGGACCGACGGACAGGGGTGCCGACAATATACGTCCACATAGAGAGATGTGGGGGTATAAAAACTAGTTGGAGAATTATCAAGAACGACACAAAAAACATTTAGACCACAAATACATTGTCCATATAGATAATATTTAGACCACAACATTCAAATTCACCCATCTGAGTTTACAGAGGATATCAGTATTTGTCTACTCTTTTTAATTTCCAATTTCTCTGCACAGAATGACTACATGTAGATATTCTAGAAATTATGCAAAGAAATAGCTTGTGTCAATAACAAAAGCATGTCCAGCCAGACAAAATCACTGCAAGACTTTTTGAAGCTTCAAACAGACATGACTGGTAAATACACTAAATCAAAATCCCTGACACTTACGTTCGTTTATCCCCGTTTTTCAAATCAACGACAACCAGTGATTTTTCTCGTATTGATGCTAAATATTTATCCTACAAATTAAACGTAAATGAACTGTCAAGGTATATGGCAGAGTCTCGAAAAAAGACTTTCAAACGCAGATAATTTTGGATACACATGGACTTGAAGGCTCAAGTTTTGATGGTAAGCTGAGAAAATTTACTGATTAGCTTAGCTAAAAAAAAACTTTTGTCTCTGAGACTAAGGTATGATTGGTCAAAAGGATGGCAAACCTGTCACTTTAATCATCTCAACCTATGGAGGGATCAAACCCAAGTCCTTCAGATTAATAAACATTGAACAAGCCTTTAATTTGCATATGAAGTGGTTGTTTTTGAGCTTTATACTAAATAAAGAATAGAGAAAACATACCTGTGCACCAATATGAAGACTTTTTCTATTTGCACTACAATGATCTAACAGTGTAGATGGTTTGGGTTTACTGTCATTTAACCAATCAGATAACACATATCTTACTAACTCATAACCTGTAATATAATAAACACATATCTTACTGACTCATAACCTGTAATATAATAAACACATATCTTACTGACTCATAACCTGTAATATAATAAACACATATCTTACTAATTCATAACCTATAATAGAATAAACACATATCTTACTAACTCATAACCTATAATAGAATAAACACATATCTTAGTAACTCATAACCTGTAATAGAATAAACACATATCTTAGTAACTCATAACCTGTAATAGAATAAACACATATCTTACTAACTCATAACCTGTAATAGAATAAACACATATCTTACTGACTCATAACCTGTAATAGAATAAACACATATCTCACTAACTCATAACCTGTAATAGAATAAACACATATCTTACTAACTCATAAACTGTAATAGAATAAACACATAACTTACTAACTCATAACCTGTAATAGAATAAACACATATCTTACTAACTCATAACCTGTAATAGAATAAACACATATCTCACTAACTCATAACCTGTAATAGAATAAACACATATCTTACTAACTCATAAACTGTAATAGAATAAACACATATCTTACTAACTCATAACCTGTAATAGAATAAACACATATCTCACTAACTCATAACCTGTAATAGAATAAACACATATCTCACTAACTCATAAACTGTAATAGAATAAACACATATCTTACTAACTCATAACCTGTAATAGAATAAACACATATCTTACTAACTCATAACCTGTAATAGAATAAACACATATCTTACTAACTCATAACCTGTAATAGAATAAACACATATCTTACTAACTCATAACCTCTAATAGAATAAACATATATCTTACTGACTCATAACCTGTAATAGAATAAACACATATCTTACCAACTCATAACCTGTAATATAATAAACACATATCTTACTAATTCATAACCTGTAATAGAATAAACACATATCTTATTAACTCATAACCTGTATATAATAAACACATATCTTACTGACTCATAACCTGTATATAATAAACACATATCTTACTAACTCATAACCTGTAATAGAATAAACACATATCTTACCAACTCATAACCTGTAATATAATAAACACATATCTTACTAATTCATAACCTGTAATAGAATAAACACATATCTTATTAACTCATAACCTGTATATAATAAACACATATCTTACTGACTCATAACCTGTAATATAATAAACACATATCTTACTGACTCATAACCTGTAATAGAATAAACACATATCTTACTGACTCATAACCTGTAATAGAATAAACACATATCTTACTGACTCATAACCTGTAATATAATAAACACATATCTTACTAACTCATAACCTGTAATAGAATAAACACATATCTTACTAACTCATAACCTGTAATATAATAAACACATATCTTACTGACTCATAACCTGTAATAGAATAAACACATATCTTACTAACTCATAACCTCTAATAGAATAAACACATATCTTACTAACTCATAACCTGTAATAGAATAAACACATATCTTACTGACTCATAACCTGTAATAGAATAAACATATATCTTACTGACTCATAACCTGTAATAGAATAAACACATATCTTACTAATTCATAACCTGTAATAGAATTGAGTTTTACATCCTAATGTTATTTTTCAGGGCTATAGTCTTCAGAAGTACTAGAAATATATACGAAAATTGCGTAATTCCTTCACAATTACCTCAAACTTAAAATGTCTCTATTTCTATATGTCTTTTCTAGACAAGTCATCTTTTTAACTTTCCTTTGCGGATACTTCTGGACACACATGGATTTGAAAGCTCAAAATTTGAGGGTGAGCTGTAGACACTATTACTGATTGGCTTAACTGAAAAATTTCTGTTTCTGAATCTAAAGTATGATTGGTCAAACAGATGGTGAATCTTTAACTCTTTGGAGCTCCAAATTCTACTATAACAAAATGAAATAGTGTACAAAAGTCAATTCAATTTACCTTTAGATTTTGGTTTCTTTTCCTGAATGACAGCAACGGTCAGTTTGGAGGTTTCTTTATAACATAAAATACCATACAGCGGAGTATTCACATTAAATTTCTAAAATAGTAAATCAAATTAGTTAAACCAAGATGGCCAACAGTGGGCAGATGAGAATTTACTGACAGATAAAATCATAACAGTGATTATAGTCATGTAGCTGACACACCTCGATATATTTTTTAACTCTTCTGCACATGCAACTTTCTGTAGTGTTGTGTACTTTCAGATGAGTTCATATATCAGATCAGGGGTATGTATCAATTATTTCAAGCAAAAATTTAACATTTCATGATAATGTGGGGTTACCCACAGAAAATACACAAAATCGAATATCTTCATCTATAAGCTCATTCCAATTGGAGAATCATCTTGCGTGTGACAAAAATGGGCAACAACAAAAATCTGTGTGCTGGCAGCATTAGTCATAATATTTGAAAAGAGAATCCTCACATAACTTAAAGACAACTAGTGGGACAAACTGCTCTGGAAAGGGTTCAAGTTCTGGTCATTAAAAACTAACATTGATGATGTTGTTGGCGATCTCTCTCTTTAACAGTCAGGTATAAATACTATTTACTCACCCGCAGTATAACCCCATCTGTATAATCCCACTGTTTGATCCAACCATCTACAGAACATGTTAAAATCTACAAAAATGGAAAACACTTCAAATCAGTACGGATTTGGGTCAGAACAGTCAGAAGACAGGCTTTAGAAATGGATGAAATACAGTAGGTGGAATTTAACACCGAATTTAACATTATTTTTCTGCACCCGTCTGCCAGACATCAGGGCTTGATTGGCTTTGAGTCTGTACTTAGACAAATTTTCAGACGCAAAGCTTCAAAATTAGGATAATGCATGACAGAGTTGTCCAGATTTTTGGCAATCTACTTTACCGTCGTATGAAACACCTATTGGTCTATATGGAATTACAGACTCATTATAAACATAATCTCACCTGGAGTCTATTCCTGGGGTTTAAACAAACATCAGTTATAGTCTGTGTGTGCCCCTTTAGTTCTCGTATACATCCCCCACCAGTTGTACTAAACACTTTAACTGTTGTTCCAGATACACAGAATAGACATCTGAAAATAAATCAATTGAAATCCATTCTACTTTCTACTCAAATTGGTATGTGCAATCATCGACTGAAAGCAATATTATATTTCAACTGTCGATGGATTTACCGTATGCAGACTGCAATAGGTAATTAAGACAGACAAGACCATGTAGTATGCAGTAAGGGATATTTGACAAGACACTTCACTACCAGAAAATCATGTTTTGAAATTATGCACAAAACCGAGACACCAATTCCAGAATAAACTGGCATTTGACACGTCTTGATCGGCTGATACCAACTTACTTTCCATCATGGGAGAATACGGGCTTGACTGCAACTATACTTTGACCTGCACGAAGACAAACTTTTGGCTTTTCTTCCACAATTTCAATGTCATCCTCTATCAAATCTATCTCCACGTGCGCTTCGGTGGTCGCCATCTTTGTTTATTCTGATTGAAATCATTTCATTGGCTGCTAATAACTGTTCATCCAATCAAATGCCAAGATTTGTCAATGTTCTCTTCCGGTCAAAAAAAATTTATCCTGAGAATTTTTTATAAATTTTCAACAATTTAAGTCACAAAATGGTGAAATTTAGCGCAGAAACTAAGCAAAGATTGTCAACATTATTCGGCCTGACAAGGTTCATCTTTCAGTGGGGATTTATACCAGCTGTTGTCTATTTAGGTTAGCTTATTTACTAATTTACGAAACATTCAAATTGGTGTCTGTGATTTGCAAATTACCCACCGTGAAGCAAAAATAGTTTCAAGCAACTTCATTTGCCAAACAATATAGAAAAAAAAAACAGAAATAATAAATCAGAACCTAAAAAAATATGTTGTTGTTACTCAGATCAGAGTCAGAGTTTAAGGCGATGGCACCATTTTTTTTATTTCATTTTTCCAATAGTGTAATCTTTCTAGATTTAGTAAATTTTTGTATTTTGTTTTTCAGGCTTTCAAAAGGGATCAGAAGAAGGAATGCCTCCATTTACATTTTTAAGGTACAATGTTTTATAATTGCAGCTTATTCGCTGCCAATGAGAGTTGGAAAATATTAGCAGTAATTCAGTAGTTGGCAAGAGCTATGCCTTGAGATTGTTGAATACCAATAAAAGGCTTGTGAGGGGTTGACAGAGCAGAGACTCAAAGGCTGTGATATAAGGGTATCATAGTTACTTGATTTGAAGTCATTTCAAAACCTACCACACTTACCTTGTGAAAAGTTGTCACAAAGCTCTGTGTGTGTATGTTGCTACTTACACTTTATTTTATTAAGATATTTAAATTTGGATTGATGATAAGTATATTTGTATTTTTTTTTCAGTATATTTATGTATTGATGAAAATTGAATCCAGGGGAATGGCTGAGAGATGACTGAATGGTAGTTTATGAGTGAAGTTTGTGATATTTAGTGAAGCTTTTGCATAAAAAATTCTAGGATAATAAAATGCTATCTTGACAGTTTCTTTGTGTTTTTATTTTTAAATAAATAGACCTCTACATCCTACTTTTCTGTTCCTATTTGGGTCAATGAAGACATAGTGTGCATCAAGGGAAAATTTGTCATGACTATGATGTCTACTCTTTTACTAATTGGAACTATCAAAGGATTTATCACAAAATGTAGGGCATAGGTTTACAGTTGTATTTTCCATGTTAGATTCTTATAGTTTTACAGTCCTAAATTTCAGTTCATCCTAAGCATGTGGTTAGTCTGCAATCATAATGGCCAAAACCCTGTCTATTTACGTAATGATTGAACCTAGGTTTTCTACAAAACCGCTATGGAATCTCTTTTCAATTGGTTTCTGGATCAGTGGCTTGAGAGGGGGCCTTACAAGGACCACAAAGTTTTCCAAGGTAGCCCTAAGGCTATTCTTTGACTATGTAAATTGCTAAAAACTTTTAAAGTGGTGGGGTGTGGCAAAGCCAGGGCAACCCCATTCTGAGTAGAAATCCACTGTACTGGATAGAACAAAAGAAAACCCAAAAGTGCAGATCTGTCAATTTAATAGAAGATTTTTAATAATGGTTGGCAGAGGTAGTTGGAAAATTTTACGTCCATTTCGTTGTCCTAGAATTTTCCGTATTTCAAGAACGCACATGTCCATTAAAGGACCTACGCTGTCCTCCTGGAAGGATTTAACAAATTTTTGGAGAAGATCAATGGTTTCTTGTTTTCGAAATTCTGACTGATCATAATCGACTTTAAGACAAAGACAAACATTGACAAGCTGGCGTCTCGAACAAACTAAATTGTCAAACATAAATTGGACACAAGCTTGATGGTCATTCAAAACTGCAATGTCCAAAGGTGTTCGTCCTCTTTGATCGGCTTCGAAAGAATCCGCAGACGCATTGAACAGCAGCTGTAAGCACTCTACATGTCCATTTTCGGCAGCTAAATAAAACGGCGTCTTTCCATAGCGATCTTTAGCAACAAGATCCATATTGGAATCGTTTATGAGATATTCCAAGCAACGTGTGCTTCCGAAAATGGAACTTTCATGCAAGACGTTGGTCCCTTTACTAGATTTTGATGTAATATCGACAGATCTTGTCACAAATTCCAGCACAATTTGTAAATTATCAAATTTTATGGCAGCCACGAATGATTTATTTTTATGCCAAGTGGAAGGAAAATGTGCCCCGGCTTCCAACAACAGCCGTACAACTTCCGTTCTGTTTTTGTACGATGCAGCCATCAAGGTGTTTAGACCACTAGAATCCGCCCAAACGTTCACAGATGCCTTGTGTTGGATCAGTAACGCTATTAATTCATCACTGCAATCGTTCTTTACGGCCTGGTAGAGCGGAGACGTGAAGCCTGCGTTTGGGTTCGCACCAGCTTCTAATAGCACCCGACAAACATCCATATTATTATTGAGAGTCGCATACGAGATGGCACAGTTTCGCGTCACATCCAAAAGGTCCAGATTCAGTTTTGGATCACTGTATCTATAGGCGCACACGATCTTACGCAACGTATCGACATCGTTTTCCTTACACGTCAATATCACCAATGAAGCGCCGTACTTGTCTGTAACGTTACAGTCAACACGTTTATTGAGGAATCCAGCTACGACGGATAACTTTTTCATTTTGTAAGCGGCAATGACTGGAGGATCACCAAATCTGTTGAGTTTGGCAGTATCGCAACTGTCTTCGATGAGAACCTCAACAATTTTGGTATTGCAGTACTTGTAACTTTCAAAGCGGTCATCCGGCAGAGCTGTGATTAGGTTATGCATCAGAGACTCACCAGAACTCTCCAAACGGTTGAAAACACCAGCGAACTTTTGTTGACAATACTGAAGAAGCCTTTTCTGTTCGTTCAGATCTTGGATATGGTGTGTGAAGACCTGCTTCAGCTTCCATTCTATCCCATAATATGTTGGTCGTGCGAGAAGGTCCTTCTGATTAGTCGGTTTCCTTATTTTGATGTCGCTTTTCAGGGTGATATTTTTCAGTTCGTTCTTTTCTAAATCGACTTTGGTGATGAACTTTTTCAGTTCCTGATTGTTTTTGCTTCTGAAACAGTAAGAGTATACGTTTTTCCATAAAATAAATTAAAATGGAAATGTAGTCTTAAATCCTACTGTTCTGTATGAAATGGAAACTTATCTACTGCTCTCTATCTTATTGGGTTAAATAAAATGAAATGGAGATTTATATCCTTATACTGTTCTGTACTTATTTGGTGAATAAGCCTAGGTACAATAATATTAACTTACCGCGAAAATCTCCGGCGGAACTTTTTCCAAAAGGACACATCCATTCCGCTCTTCTGTTTAATGAGCCCCCACAAATGATTTCACAGTTATTTAGAAGTGGTCTTACTATGGATTTGTCATACCCAAAATATTGTTTGGTTTGATATAGAAATATAATGGTTGCTATCGACGTTCATTGGACATATTGCGTCGTCTCTGTTATCATATTGATAGCCTAAACACACGAGCTTGGCTTACATTTTTATTGGGCCCAAACCAGGTCTCTATTTATCAGTGGTAATTCGCAACGATTGATCTGCGACGTGTACTCAATAACCTACATGATGCGTATTGATAACGGATTGGTTGGATGGTTGGTAGGTAGATGACAAGTTAACGTTCGCTTCCAGCGGATGCTGATATCGCAAACTAGGTAGTTGTTGGTAGTCGTAGTAGTTGGTAGTTGGATTTGATAACGGATTGGGTTTTGATCCAAACATGTCACGTGATACGTTTGAGAAACCATTGACCTTTTGATAAGGGGCTGATAATGAGCCTGTATTTCAGGAGTAGCCTAGTGACTTAAACGGGGCTTGCAAATCTAAAGTAGCGTTCAACGTTCGGACCCATAAACAAAGTTATGTCGGATGTGCGAGGCTATATTAAAGATATAGGCCTATTGTCCAGTCATCGACCTCAAATAACTTCGACTGATAACAATTACAACATATATCACAAACATTTCATGACAAAATTTGATAGGTTGTGTAACAAATTTTATTTCATTTCGATTGTTGAGTTATCAAATGAAATAAACTTTAACGTCTTCTCTGCATCAATGATAAACGAAGTGAAATGAAGTATAACGCCTCACTTTTGTACACTTGATTGGGCTCATGTCGACGGACAATGGCACGAGCAAGGTTAGGGATTTGGGATTGAAAAGGGGACGTCAATACGTAATGTTGGAATTGAACCCTGCAATTTGGAATGAAAAGTTACAATTAAATCTAAAAATCCCCATAAACCAGGATCTGGTTAATCTGACTCTACTCCAGCCGACAACTGACTGTCAAAATAGCTACCAGAGGCTGGAATAGATGAAGATGTTTCGGACTAGGTTTTACTATACCTAATAAACAATACAACAACTAATTAAGTAATTTATACCCGTGGTTCAATGCTAATGATTGTAATTTGTATAAATCAACATGGGTCTTGTACTGTCCAATTTTCATATTATGTTTCAATCCACGTTTCAATACTGACCACTCATTATCTCGGCACTGGTCTAAGGTCTAAATACCAATGATGCAGTTGGAATAATGTGCTTTTTTTCATTGCAGACAAACCAGACGCCAATTATAACTGATATTACCATACCATACTATCGTTTCTAATTTTCAAAGCTATAGAAATGCTTTGTACAACGACAGTTTTCCGCCGTCAAGATTTGGCTAGAGCATACCAAACTATCTTGTCCAACTATAGCTAGCCGAGTGTTTGGTGCAGTGCCAGTTGTCAGAATGAGACTAGATCATACCAAATTACCGTGCCCAACTGGCTAGCGGATTGCCTGATACAGTGACAGTTTTCTGTGATCAGAATGCAACAAAGCATACATGTTTGACAAGCTATTGTATCCAACTAGACAGCTTTCTGTCGGCAGAATGAGACTACAGCACCCATGTTTGACAAGTTATCGTGTCCAACCAGGCAGCTGCAGATTGCTTGGTACAATCACAGCTTTCTGTTGTCAGAATGCAACAAAGCATACATGTTTGACAAGCTATCGTGTCTAGCCAAACAGCAGATTGCTTGGTACAATCACAGCTTTCTGTTGTCAGAATGCAACGAAGCATACATGTTTGACAAGCTATCATGTCCAACCAGGCAGCAGATTGCTTGGTACAATCGCAGCTTTCTGTTGTCAGAATGAGACTACGGCATCCATGTTTGACAAGCTATCGTGTCCAGCCAAACAGCAGATTGCGTGGTACAATGACAGCTTTCTGTTGTCAGAATGAGACTACAGTACACATGTTTGACAAGCTATGGTGTCCAGCCAAACAGCAGATTGCACTGCACAATGACAGCTTTCTGTTGTCAGAATGCGACAAAGCATCCATGTTTGACAAGCTATCGTGTCCAACCAGGCAGCAGATTGCTTGGTACAATCACAGCTTTCTGTTGTCAGAATGAGACTACGGCATCCATGTTTGACAAGCTATCGTGTCCAGCCAAACAGCAGATTGCGTGGTACAATGACAGCTTTCTGTTGTCAGAATGAGACTACAGTACACATGTTTGACAAGTTATCGTGTCCAGCCAAACAGCAGATTGCACTGTACAATGACAGCTTTCTGTTGTCAGAATGCGACAAAGCATCCATGTTTGACAAGCTATCGTGTCCAGACAAACAGCAGATTGCACTGTACAATGACAGGTTTTTGTTGCCCGAGTGATCTTATCGGGGCGCAACTCAACGCAGTTTCGGTAAAGCCCATGAAAAAGTTGACCAATAATTGACCGTATATAAAAAGGTTATTTGAGTGCAAATTCTCTCAGATATCGATTCAGTCAAATACCAGGGCCGAGACATTTAAAGGTGATGTAGTCATATTTCTGTGTTTCAGGAAAATCTGATAATTCCTCTCTATTTAATAATAATTAACCACTACTTAAATAATTATTCCAATTAATACTGCCTTTATATTAACCCTACACAAAAAAATCTGAACAGTCTGACTAAACCTCTGGTATCGTCATCACCGTTTCAAATCTGCAAGCACCGATATTAAAGATGGTTGGCATAGTGAATTTGAGAATTACTATCGCATTCCTGTGCGTTATTGGTGTTATCACTGCAGCTACTTTGGGTAAGTTTTTATTCTTTGTTTATGATACAAAACCACCCATCTGGACAGTTCATTTGAAACCGAGATGGAGAGTACAGCGAAACTCCTTCAAACCGACAGGCTGTCGGCCCAACAGACTTGGGTTTGAGGGATTGCCGGTTTAGAAAGACTATTTAACTATAGATTAACTACCTTGGGGCTTGATTTCGATGCCGGATTGCGGTGTATCTCCAATATATTTTATATTGATTCGGTCGAGACTTTTCAAATGTCAGTTTAAGAAGATTCTCCGTACTCATCATCATATTATTCACGTTACGTATGTTCATAATTACAAAACAAACCGTCAACACTTTGTGTAAACGTATTGAATGGTCGGTTTGAAAATCGCATTACATTCTGAATAATATTCATTATCAGCTCACAATAAGAGGTTTACCGACTAAAGTGAAACTCGGTAATTGTAAGAGATGATGACGAACCTAACTATTCTTTAACTGTTAAAGCAAATATTAAGACGACTATATGTAAAACAGGATGTCTTAAAATAATTCATTATTTCAGATAAAAGAAATGACGACAAATTAGATGCTGAAGGGTAAGGGTCATTTCATTTCCTCGAAAACAGTGGTCTAGGCATCAAGAGTCCGTAAAGCAGTTCCGTTGAAGCACGACAAAAGCTCGCTACCTTGTAGTCCTGAGCCTGAGAGGTGCAGTAGAAACGAGCATCGAGTTCTTCGGGAATCGTATAGTTAATTGGAGTGGGGGGGATGAATTAGCTAAGTACTAACGATGCGAATGCTTCTGCATCAGATGCCTTTCGGACTAGGCATGATCCATCAACCATAAACTATAACTATATATTGTGTTTTGCTAGTGTGAGTAACCATGCAAAGACCCCAGATCATAAAATTTGGCTTTTAAGCACTGTAAAACTTTTCCTGGTAATTCTCCATCTAATCAGATGGCTGCATCGTTGCCATTTTTATACAGAATTTTACTATCCTATTATGTCTGTTCTTTCCTTTTTGTTGGAATGAAATGAATGGAATTCTTACGTCCTATTTTTTTGCACCATGTGGGCTAATGAAGACGGACAACGCCATCGAGGGTGCAATGGTGACATTTTGCTAAGACAGTGGCATTAGCCTGCTGTTTTTCGGGAAAAGAATCTCTATCGTACACAGCCTGCAGCCTTAAATCAAGCACAATTTCGACTTCTTACTGATTCAATTTGTTTCTTTGCAGTGTTCTTGGAAAAAGGGCTAGCTGTGGTGGCTTAGGGGATGAATGTGGAGTCTCTCATATGCAGCTATGTTGTGAGAATCTAAATTGTGACGCAAAATGGAGCGGTCATTGTTTCTATGATATGCCTAAATAATTTCTCAACTTTTCAAAATAATTATAGTATGAACTATAAGTGCTGAGTTGTTGTTTTTTTATCAAAGTAATCCGAAAGATCTGGATCGCCGAAGTGTGGGGTGAAGTGGG
Source organism: Lottia gigantea (assembly GCF_000327385.1). Classification (NCBI taxonomy): domain Eukaryota; kingdom Metazoa; phylum Mollusca; class Gastropoda; family Lottiidae; genus Lottia; species Lottia gigantea. Next base: position 366,429 of record NW_008710566.1, read on the forward strand.
TTTTGGAGCTCTATCAGCTGAGAAACTAAAGATGTTCTTTTATAGATGGTTCCCTTATTTTTATTTATGAAAATGAAAATGCTAATACTTATATGAATAGAAAGTAGCGGTGTTATAATGACTTGGAAAAATACTAGTTTGTCTCACATGTCCATAATTAATTCATAATTAGCTAAATTAGAAGAGAATTTCCAGCAGAATTCCAATGAGTGACCGATCAAGAAAGGTCAAAAAGTCTTTTTTTGATTATCCAGACTGTACATACATAGACATTTCTTATTGGTTAAAATTATATGCAATAAGAACATAATGATATGATTAAGAATACATGATAATTCATTAGAAACATCAAATAGTTTGCTTAATTTGACACTAAAAAATAAGGAAACCCATCTTTAAACTAACAGCTCTATAGATTCGTTCATTTTCCGTGTGTTATTGCACTCACTCGTTACACCCAAAACTATATAAATAGATCTTTATTGTTTGTAATTAGAGAGCTATATTCTGAAAATAAGTTCTGCACTGATCATTAAATGCACCGTGGTTGGTCGCAGTTAACATTCAATTTAATTGAGTCAATTAAACACACTATCGCTCAAATTTAACTTTTTTGGTTCCCTTTAGAAAAAGTATTCGACAAGCGCTAACAACATTCTCGGGCTAGCAACATGCGTTTTAGAGCTAGATTACTCATCGGTACGGCTAGTTAATTCTAGCTCATCTCATGCTGTCGCCATTAGTAGCAGATCTCCAATCATCATCCACATTTTCGGTGCCAGGCTGCCAACGTATCTAACCTTCGATCTGACTAATCCATCGGTCAATGTCGTCGTCGTCGCCCCCCCCCCCCCCCCCCCTTAAGAAATTTTTTTAGAAACATGGTTTGTACACCCAACTGCACCTCACCTCCGACAACTTAAGAAATAAGATGTTTTTACGTTTTCTCCACAAAATATGTTTGAGAAATACCAAATCAATCCTATTTTTTTTTAACCTTTTCAGACTCTCTCAAATCTCTTGAGGCTGGCGCCACCACCGTCTATCGTGGGTATAAATTTGATTATTACGCACCAATAGGTGTCAAATGATTGGCCAGAATTATTTCATCATAATCTCTCGCTTCCTGTGTAAAATTAACACAAATATTTAACCCCACGTTTTGTCTCTGTGACTTACCAACCACACAGGGCATGAGAGAAGGTTTAACGTAAAATGTGGTAAACAATTTATTAAAGGGGTAGATGCGCCATTTTTTTTTACCAATCGCACATATGTCTCAAAAACGGGAATTTTTAGCTAAGCCTACAGTAATAGTATTCACAGCTCACCGTCGAGATTTGAGCCTTCACATCCATGTGTGTTCAGAATTATCCGCGTTTGAAGGTTAAAAAGACGAGTCGTCTTTTTTGAGACACTGTCATTATTATATAGAAAAGACATCTATGGAAACAGGAATAGAAATTCCTAGTTTGAGCTATTTTTGAAGTTCTAGAACTTCTGAAGACTATAAACTACCCAAAATGGCGCACCTACCCCTTTAAGCGAGGCCTAAGGTAAGTTAGTACCTTGTACCGATTCCCCTGTTCAACAGAGCGTTGTGTTGTTCCGTCTATATTATCCCAGGGTTCATACAGCACTTTGCCTCAAAAATTCAAAGACTTTTCAAGGACTCTGGGCTTCGAAATTCAAGGACTTTTCAAGGATATTAGTCTGACAGAATACATATGTACCTAACTTCTGAACTGTGAAATCAATAAAGATAGTTTATATTTGTCAATGGGGTTAATGATAAAAATACACACAATTTGACTCAACTCAAAATTCAAGGACTTTTCAAGAGAAAATGGGTTTTTTTATGGTGTTTTCATAGACTTTTTTTGAAATCAAGGTTTTTCAAGGCAACAGACGGAATTCAGGGGTTTTTCAAGGCTGTGCGAACCCTGTATCCCATCTTCGACAGTAAAAAGGATATTCCGAAACATTTGCCTATATTCCAGCCTCTGATAGATCAGAAAACCTTGGCCATATACCAGTCGACAAGTTTCGAAATAGCTATCAGAGGCAGATGTTTCGGTCTATAAAGATTATCGCAAAACTCCACATATAAAAATGATTTCAAGAAAGTAAAAGATGATCAGGTTTTTGGGTCTCTTTCATCGCTTTTATCAAATGCCGGTGACGTCATATTTTCGGATGACATCGAACCTTTTCTAAAAACTTGAAATATTGTCGATGATTTTTTATTAAATTTCAGACGAGACTGACGAGCGGATTTTCATTTTGAAGAGAGATGGATAAATTTGAGGTCTTTCGACTGTCAAACTTGCATATATATCGACAATTATTTCCTTCTATATGCGTCGTTATTGGTTAAAATGTGAATTAAGGACTTCGACACATTTCCTGTTTTTCTGAAGAGGGCACCCACCTCCTCTCAAATTATCAATTTGGAAAATTGGGCTCACATACATCATAAATGGAGGTGTTTACGTTCAAATTTTAACATAGTGTGTTTAATTTAAAATGTCCTGTGTAATTTCCCCTCAGAATTAACCCCAATTAGCTGCCGGTATTAACCCTAATTTACCCTAGAAATTCATTATATAAAACAATAGGCAGGGCTAGTTCTGCCATTAATGTGACTAAACATTACAAGTGAACTTTAGTTATTTGGGATTTCGTTCACCTCTACGATGGCTTTGAATTGGAAAATTATTGCTGTGATATTTTGTATGTGTGTCGTCATTTCCGCCGTGTCCATAGGTAAGTGGTCTTAATATATTGAGTTTTGGTAAAGGCGACAGTTTGGGAAAGTGGTGGCTTAACGGAACAAATGCACATTTGAAAAAGATTAACGATATTACCACTGACATGGCAAAATTTACACACTGTACACTTCATGGCTTTGTATTTATTTAACAGGGCGACACGCTCGGGAAATTCGGCCGTAGCCTATTTTAACGCTCGCAGTTAGCAGTGGTCCACTGTTCAATTAGCATGACACAAAAGTCCTGGAAACGCACACACGAAATCCTCCATAGCGAATGATAGATTTCAGGACGCCCTGCTCTACTTATTAGTATAATGTGAACGACCGACTGTGGTATTTGCTATGCTTCCTAGTGTGAACGAACCCTAAAGCAAGGTTGAACTCGGCGCCTACGTTCCCTTTTTACACTGACTGGGGTGGGGTGAGAAATAAAGGTCGAGGTATCTTGGTAAGTGTCACAACTTTAAAAAACGGCGTGCATTTACCTTATATGGGAATGCAGCCACGCCTACTAATTTCGATAACAAAATTTACTATACAAAACGACGATAAAATCATAACAAATGAAATTAATTGAACATCACTGGGCATCAATAAATCTATATGAATTTTTTCAACTGATATATTTATAACTAAAATTAACTTACTTCAGTTTTCTTTGCCGTCGTCATAACAAATACGCCAAGCTCTTCACCATTTTGAAGTTCAAAATATAACCAATGAAACAAAGCGGATTGAGAGAGAAATTCGGAAAAACTTGGGACAAGATTAAATATTACGGACGGGATTTTGATTTTGGATAACTGCATCTTCTTTTTTTTTTTAGCTCTCTGGTAAACAGGATCCCAGAGAACTTAATTTCCGAAGATATTCTTTTTAGAATCGCATTCTGCAAATCATTTTTGTGAGTCTTGGGTTATTTTGAGGTTGATGAAAATGCCAACCAATAAAAAGATAGTGGACCACAGCCATATAACGCCCACCACAGCATGCGGATGGTAAAAACGAAACATCCATTTTAAGTCTCATCAAAATCAGTTGAAAACTAAGAGAGTAATAGAATATTCAAGATTTTGGTGCAAGGGCAATAACTCTGCTTCTAAGGGGTCGAAATTCGAATTTCATTTAATTCCATCAAAAAATCTAGTTTTTAGAGCGTTTACAAGCAAATGTTGACGGATGGATCGACGGACAGACAGGGGTGCCGACAATATACGTCCACATAGAGAGATGTGGGCGTATAAAAATACTATTTGGAAATATGAATTTACAAAAGCGAATTTTTTGTACGAAATGTGGGTTACCTTCACGTATAATTTCTGGGAGGGAAGTGTTTCAGATAAAATAAAATTCTGACATCACTTTACTGGAGAGTAAGTTGTTATCATTTTGAAATATGGGTGTTTCTTTTTTTTCTCTTGGGCTATTTGCAAATCTTTTGAATCAATATTTTGTCAATTTCAGAAAAGAGAGAGTCTACTTATGAAGGACTTTTAAATAGCAGGTAACTGAAATATTCTTATTCTAATTCGCGGGTAGGTCATTCTCCATTTTGATTTCAGTGGCTCAACTATACCATTGGTATTGGTTGAACCAACTTCACGCCCCCATCCCAGAAAAATATTAACAGGCATTAAATTGACTTACAGAGGGGTCTCAGAATGCAAGTGAGTGAGTGACCGATCAAGAAATATCAAATAGTATTTTTTTGTTTATCCAGACTGTATATTCATGGTCATTTATGATTGGTTAAACTCTTTATTATATGCAATAAGAACATAATGATATGATTAAGAATACATGATAATTCATTAAAAATACCTATTAATCAAATAGTTTGCTTAATTTGACTCAAAACCAAGGAAACCAATCTTAAATATCCGAAAATATTGAATTTAACGTATACCAAGTTTCATTGCTGTGGAATAACTCCAGTCAGCATATATGAATTCTCCCCTTCAGACTTCACCAATAGTCCATGCACCACACACCTCTCCCGCCCAATCGTATAATAAATATGTACGACTATTTCTTATTTAATTATACTATTATATTCTTTAATTATAGATCAGCGGCGAGGAGAGGGTTGTTTTGTTCTGGTCATAAAGAATCGTGTGGGATCTTCACATGGTGCTGTGACAATCTGTATTGTCACGAACCAATGAAAATAAATGGCGGCCAGTGTAGATACGAGGACTAAAGCCAGTTATTTCAAGTAAAATGGACACAACACTACCGAATCAAGAATATATGATAAACATGTCCCGAATGTGATCTTTCTATTTATAACCCTTTAAAATAAACTAGTTACAGCCTATTAGAATTTTGAATTTTTTTTAGTCATCCTCACCGTTCCTGCGTAATTCAATACACAGCTACGTTGGGGTAGGTCGAGGTTCAATGCACGTTCAAGAGAAAATGAAGTTCTGTTTTCTGATTCAGAAATTGGCCAAGCACTTGACTTCAATAGTTCAAGATAGGAGCCCCCCACACCCTACCCCTTCTGGCAAACCAAGTTGTAGAATATGAACCAGGCATTAGAGCAGTTGTTCCTCAATCGCGGTCCATGCACCCCTAGGATGAATTCGAAATTCTTAAACTTCAAAATAACTTATCAGCTGATCTTTTCCACAGAACAGAGAACCAGTTTATGTGGCTAATTGACGAAGGAGTGATCAGCTGTGAATACTATTACTGATTGGCTCAGCTAAATAATTCCCGAGACTTGCCTAGAACTCTTACAAATAAAATCTTGAAAATGAAATCGTTCATAACAAAATCTAACTTAAAGCCTACAAATTTAATTGCACAAAATTGTTGATTTTTGCTCAGCAAAAAGAGATACACACGTACGATCAAGTAATTTCCAACAAACCATGACTCTATGGTTTTGAATGTGCCGACTGATTAGATGATGAGCGATCAGTGTCAATCAGGATGACATGGACTCAGTTGATGAAAACAAAACGTTGATTGGATAGGTCTAAGCCAGAATTTGGACCAATGAAATTTTCTTTCGCATAGTACTTCGTATCGTTTTGGATTTTACTCAATTATAATTATTCTTAAATATGTACGTTCAAAATGGCGGCAGAATTAAGCGTCCTTAGAGATCTTCAAGCTCGGATAAAAAATGCCAAAATTCCACATGAAAAACTTTCAACTCTGGCCTTGCAGGGAGACGAAGAGGTTGTCTTTAATAAATAATTCTGTAGAATAGGGGGTGATGGTTTGTCTGTGCTGTGGCTCTGGCTTTGACGAACAAGAGCTTGAATGATTCAAAAGTCAGTCACCGGCTTGGTTGAACCGCAAAGAACCACAATCATTCAGATTAACAAGCACAATTTATTAATACCTTCATTGAATTTTAACCAAATTTGTTTCAGCTTGTGAGAGAATTTTTAACTGAATCGGTGAAAATAGATGGCAATGGACCAACATCATTAAACAGTCAACTTTATATAGGTTGGTAGCATGGTTGAGATAGAAGCCTCACCTCACAGGTCGAAAGTGCTGACATGGAAAATGCATCTAGTGGTTCGAATGCAGACCTGAAGCCAAACTTGATTGTTTGGAGGGGCAATTAATATATCCGGAAGAGCAATATTGAATTGGACTGTTGACAAAGAGGCAACTTGCCCCCCTGTACTGCTGTAGCTACCGGCCTGTTCGAATGGAACAATAAACCAAAGCATTGAGTCCTATAGGCTGATGCTGTGCATATGAAATATACCTCGACAGTTGGAAATCTTGAAACAGTAGGCTATTGCAAGATGTAAAACTCTATTTCATTGTATTAACCAACTTCATGGTTAAATTTAAAAGAAAAATGCAGAACTTTATCATTGTGACTGTCATTTGTTGAATTTATTTTGATATTTTTCAGCCTGTTTTTGGGGATTGAAAGATATTGTTGAAAAAATACTACAATTTGATATCGGTAAGTCAATGCTTTGTCAACCAACTTTTTAGGGTGAGCGCAGATGTGTGTTTGAAAATACAGTTAACGTTATTGAAATATTCTTTGTGAAACAGTCTTTGAGTTTAATAAAAATATATCTTGTATTTCTTTTGAGAAAGTCCTGTCATTTCAATAGTCTAAATTCAAGACAAAATGTTTTTCAAAAACAATTGCGATGGACAACTGTACTGAAAGGAGGCAGTGTCTATTTGTCACACCTGATTACAAAAAAAAAAATTCAGTAAACATCTATAATATCTATTGCTTTGACAAACTGCTTTGCTGCCTCAACACTATTAAGTTCTCTGAAGTTTTTTTTATAACTAAATGAAGCCAGGTGTAAACTGATCTATTTTAGATTGTAATCTGCAGAATCCAGCATCAAGATGGACCCCACTTCATGCTGCCACATTTCAAGAAACAGGACCTGTAAGTTTTTATGACTTTTGTAGAGATTGGTTAATGATAATTCTTGGGAAGAATACAATGATTTGAGTGTGAAAAAAACATTGAAGAATTCTTCAGTGTTTACGCAGAAATGTTAATGAACAGGGACAAGGTTGCAATACATGCGTGCATTCTAAATCTGACACCTATAAAACTGAAATTTAAAGATGTTTGTCAATTTTTCTGTAGATTGTGATGCTGTTGTTACAAAATGGCGCTGATCCCAATCTAGAAGATACAGAGGGAAGGTATTTATTTTTATTTTTAAAACAAACATTTCGGTTCAGTGCCCTGCAAAGTTGTTTATTACGATTGTTATGAATCCAAAAGACGTAACATTATTAACATTATTCTCTCATCTCTAGTAGAGATGCCATAACAGAGATGGAAATTGCTAAGTTAAAGATGGGCTTCCTTAATTTTTTAGTGTCAAATTAAGCAAAGTATTAGATAAATTGATGTTTCTAATGAAGTATCATGTATTCTTAATCACATCATTATGTTCTAATATTAAGAGTTTGAACCAATCATAAATGTCCATGAGTCTGGATAAACAAAGAAAAATACTTTTTGACCTTTCTAGATCGGTCACTCATTGGAATTCTGCTGGTAATTCTCTTCTAATTTAGCTAATTATGAATTAATTATGGACATGTGAGACAAACTGGTATTTTTCCGAGTCATTAGAACACCTCTACTTGCTATTCATATAGGTATTAGCATTTTCATTTTCATAAATGAAAATAAGGGAACCCATCTTTAATAACGTTCTTATGGCAAGATTTACACCATTGTACACGGCTAAACTTCTTGATTTATAAACTTTATGTACCAATACCTTGCATAAATGGGTTTATATGAACTTTTGATTTTAATTCTGTTTTTCAGAACACCAAAAGACTTTGCGTCTGCCTCTGATAAAATATGGCCACATTTTGCCATGTTGGGTTTAAAACGAACATCCAGGATAGAACTTTACGAGAAAAAAGTTCTTAAAAGAGTATGTTTATTGCCATTCTTTGACCTCAACTGTTAGAATTATTAATATTTTGATGACAAGCAATGTCAGAGTTACTGGCCTTGAACGAATCCAAAGGCCTTTTTTCGCACTTAAATTTGATTCGATTACCCTAATCAGAACGACGTCACAAATCGAATCTGATTTATACTGCAGGATAAATGAACATTATTCTATTTATAGTTTCCAAGATGGCGGTAAGGCAGGAAGAAATTACCCTGCACGTAATGGTTTTGACATTTTGGACGCCATTACTAAGAGCTACGACGCTCAAAGGTTGATTTACTTGATTAACGTAAATCGATTTGATTCGCTGCTACAATAAATGCACTGATTATCAGCACTAATAGCCATCATTATCAGATTTTGATGAATATTGACCATGGCCTAGATAAGTTTGAAATTGACAATAATTTGACAGGCAGTCTATGAATTACTTCCCTTTATACAATGATTGAAAGTATCAGATCATATTTTTGAATTTTAGGGTGCATCTGGTAACCAAAGAAACCGAGAATTTACCAATAGCATTAAAATGGTGAGTAAATGAAATAAATTTAAATTGTCCAGTCCCCCCCCCCCCAAAAATACCTTATCTATACTTTATACATCAGGATGTACTCAATGCAATGCTTTTGCAAAGAGGTTTTGCATTTTGATTGTACAAGAACTAGAAAATATTGTGTCCATACCCAAAAAAGAAAATAACAAAATTTTAAAAAAAGTACCAATAAAAAGTCAACACGCAATATCTAACTATCCAACAATTTTAGATTAATGGTGAGAACTTGTTTTGGTAGAAATATTTTAGTTGTAACCAAACTGTTGTTCTTTCAGAGTTCGTCAAATCGTCCAGAATCACCATATGCTATAAACAGTGATCCATTTGTAGCTGCAGCAGCTACGGGAGATGTTCTAGCTGATGTTGACAATCATCAAGACCGGTCAACAAAACCAAACTTTAATATGTGGAAATAAGTTAAGGGGAGGAGCTTAGCCTGGGTCAGGGTCAAAGAAATTGTGCCAGTCATTATTTTGGGGAGGAGCCAATACAGTATATGCCAATCAATTGAACCTCCCTCAACTGCTAATTGAACTCATCCGCACATGTATTTCATCATCAAAGTCAGGCAAAGAAATTTATGGGAATCATTTCCAAAAGAGCAGTTTATTTTAATCCAGGTAGAACATGTGTATAAAAAATATCTTTGTCTTACCTGAGACCTGTTTTTCTGACTCTTGCAGGCCAGCATCCGTCACAAAGATGTACCAATATCTATATTTCAATTGCATTTTCCTTGCCAAAATTTTTTTTCCCAAAAGTGCCAATTTTAAAACTTTTTGCCACATGGTATATACATTATTTTTTTTTTAAATTTTGTTATTTTTATTGAACCAATAAATTAATTTTTGTATTTCAAATTCTAATATTTTGCTAAGGAAAGATGGACTCCACAATATGATTATCTTCATTTGGCCAATCAAGAACAAAAATGGCACATATTGTGCAGTAATCCCCATCGACCATGATGACAATCCCCAAAGACTAAGAAGATAACTGAAAGGGGTTGTAAAGTGAGCAATAAAAAAAAAAGATAGTGGACCACAGCCATATACGCCCACCATGCGGATGATAAATATTCAAGATTTTGGGGCAAGGGCAATAACTCTGCTTCTAACGGTCGAAAATAGCTCAAATTCGAACTTGATCTTCGTTCTATGAATATGTATACACATACCGAATCTCATTTGATTCCATCAAAAAATCTAGTTTTTAGAGCGTTTACAAGCAAATGTTGATGGACCGATGGACGGACAGGGGTGCGGACAATATACGTCCACATACAGAGATGTGGGCGTATAAAAATGAATAAATAAATTACTATTTATTAAATAAATATATAATTATAGAAATAATAAATTATATTATTATAAAATTTGCTATTAATATCTTAAAGCCTTTTGCAATTATAGCTATTGGCATTAATGACAAATAAATGCTCTGCTATCAGTGTCTCTGATACACATGAAATTTAAAACAAAATCATTAAAATCCCCTAAATCTGAAGGCATATAGCTCTCTGAATATTTGTACTTCACTATAACTGATATTCAAATTTCAGATATTTGTATAGTCCTCTAAAATCAACTTTACCAGCTGATAGAACTCAATTTTAGCTTGATTTAGCAGCTGATAGCGCTCAATTTCAGCTATTTGTATAGTCCTCTAAAATCAACTTTACCAGCTGATAGAACTAAATTTCAGATATTTGTATAGTCCTCTAAAATCAACTTTACCAGCTGATAGAACTCAATTTCAGCTATTTGTAGAGTCCTCTAAAATCAACTTTACCAGCTGATAGAACTCAATTTTAGCTATTTGTATAGTCCTCTAAAATCAACTTTACCAGCTGATAGAACTCAATTTTAGCTATTTGTAGAGTCCTCTAAAATCAACTTTACCAGCTGATAGAACTCAATTTTAGCTTGATTTAGCAGCTGATAGCGCTCAATTTCAGCTATTTGTATAGTCCTCTAAAATCAACTTAATAGAGCTTAATCTAATCTAATTAGTTACTTAACCATCTTATTTCAGCTATCTGTTTAGTCATCTAATTAGTAAGTTACTTTACCAGCTGATAAAGCTTAATTTCAGCTATCTTTACATAGTGAGAAATTGGACATTTTCAAATTTAGTAACTACCCGAATATGAGAACAAATGCAAGTTTCTGTAAGTCATTACAAAAATCTTATGTAAAATCAGCTTCCATCAAAGAAATAAATAAACAAGATTCATATTCATTCATTCATTAAACCCATTTTTCTCTCATTCACTCAATTCTCCAATAAATAATTCATTCATTCTTCCAATCAACAATAAATAACTTTTACATCAAACCACAAACCTACTTTTTGACCATTTGTTTGGTCAGTGACAGGTGTTGCAGACCATGCTTACTCTTTTTGAAACACCTGATGGTATTTCTCTTTGGAGGAGTTCACAACTATACAACTAATACTCCCAATTTTGTCATTTTTTGGATGAGATCTTTGATTAACGATATTGTCTTGCATGTACAGATTTTTATTTTATCAGTTTGTTAAAATTTGATACACCACCCTTTATCACATAACATTCCATCCTGTTTTATTTTCAGGGATAGTAGAATTTTAAAAACCTGAAATAACACAATTTCTCACATTAAATAACATGAAAATGAAATAAATGGAGTTTTACGTCTTACTTTTCTGCACCATGTGGGCTAATGAAGACAGGCAACGCCATGCAGGGTACAATGAGGAAAATTTTGTCAGGACAGCGGCATTAGCTTACTCTTTTTCAATTTCCAACTGTTGTGTGATCTTAAACGTTCACAGCCTGTAGCACACGGGGTCTCATCCGAACAATTAAAAGCTTTTTCCGTGTAAGCCCGTCTTACCTGTATCACTGACAGAGGGAAAAGGTATCCAAAGGTATCATCTCGACCTATGCCGGGATTGAACCGTGGACCTTCAGGTTAGTGAGCCACCACAGCTCCCTTGTTACATTATATGGATAGTCAGTTGATAGAAGTCAATTTCAGCTATCTGTTATGTTGTTACAAGCTGATCAAGCTTAAAAATTCAGCTATCTGTATAGCCTTCTAAAAATCTACTTAACAAGCTGATAGAGCTCAAAGTCAGCTTTCTCTTTAATGTTCTAAATATCTACTTTATAAGCCGATAAAGCTCAAAGTCAGCTATCTGTATAGCTTTCTAAACATCTCCTTAACAAGCTGATAAAGCTCAAAGTCAGCTTTCTCTTTAATGTTCTAAATATCTACTTTATAAGCCGATAAAGCTTAAGTCAGCTTTCTCTTCAGCCTTCTAAAATCTACTGATAAACTCAAATTCAGTTATCTGTTTAGTTGTTTAAATATTTACTTAACAACCTGATAAAGCTCAAAGTTAGCTTTCTGTTTAGATGTCTGAATATTTACTTTACAAGCTAATAAAGCTCAAAGTCAGCTTTCTGTTTAGTTGTCTAAATATTTACTTTACAAGCTAATAAAGCTCAAAGTCAGCTTTCTGTTTAGTTGTCTAAATATTTACTTTACAAGCTGATAAAGCTCAAAGTCAGCTTTCTGTTTAGTTGTCTAAATATTTACTTAACAAGCTGATAAAGCTCAAAGTTAGCTTTCTGTTTAGTTGTCTAAATATTTACTTTACAAGCTAATAAAGCTCAAAGTCAGCTTTCTGTTTAGTTGTCTAAATATTTACTTTACAAGCTGATAAAGCTCAAAGTCAGCTATGATATCATGTTAATATTTACCGGTGCTTTATTAGACTGATAGAGTCCAATTTCAGCTTTGAGTATCGTAGATAGAGCTCTATTTCAGATATCTGTACAGTCACCTTAATATTTATTTTGTCAGTTGATAGAGCTCTATTTCAGCTATGTGTACAGTCGTCAAATTAATTGGCACACCACAACATCTGTTGACATTATAACATCATTCTCTGTTTCTCCTTTAAGGCTAATGAAAATGAAATGAGTGGAGTTTTACGTCCTACTTTTCTGCACCTTAAGGGCTTATGAAGACGAGCAACGCCACGCAGGGTGCCATGAGGGAAATTTTGCCAGGACAGCGGCATTAGCCTGCTCTTTTTCGATTTCCAACTGTCGAGGGATTTTTAACGTGCACAGTCTGTAGCACACGGGGCCTCGGTTTTTTGTCCCATCCGAACGACTAGACGCTTTTTCCATGTCAGCCCCTCTTACCTGCATCACTGACAGGGGGAAACCGGGTTGAAAAATCCGAAGGTATTATCTCGACCTATGCCAGGATTGAACCCTGGACCTTCAGGTTAGTGAGCAAACGTCTAACTCACTGAGCCACCGCGGCTCCCAGGCATAGTACAGAGGGAAGGAAGTAATATATGGGAAAACTCACTGAGCCACTGCGGTTCCTAAGGCTAATGGAGGGATTAATCCTAGCTGAAAATTTCATAAATAACAATCCAATTTTTAAAAAAATCCACCTACCGTAACTCTGCTTTTAGACTTATATAGATATATCTCTAACACTGATAATAATTTCTGTCACTAATTTCAATTTGGTAAAGAATTTATTTCTAGACCAATATCAATGACCCTTCATCAAGGGTGAAACATCAAAACTAGCTTAAGCGCCTTTGAAAGATCATATGACTATATACTTACCACCATATTGTTTCCTGAGGACCAACATTTGCTGGCATTTTATCTGGCCGTTTTCCTATATTGACTGATACATTTGTATATAGATATTCCTCAGTTATCTTATACACTGAATAGTTCATACCAAGTATATCATTTAAACCATCATGAGGCCAGCGACCCCGCCAACCAAAAAATAAATCATTTCTGAAATAGAAAAAAAAACATGTTTTGGCTATAGAATAACTTTAACTAACTGACAGTGTTATTTATTTATTTTTTTGCCAGTCTGACATTTTTCACTGAACTGTTAAATTTGATCTCAATTTCAACTCATGATGTTTGGCAAAAGAAAGGTAAACTGTGTCATCTAACCAACAGTTCTACTTTATCACTAATTATAATTACTCTGCCAGGCTAAAGAATGTTTAAAGTTTTGAAAAAATATTGGGTCACCTTGTCCTTTGAATCTGTGCAGTGAAAATTTGAGAGCGTAAATGTGGTAAAAATGTAGATCCATCAAAATTTCACATGTGCATGTCTTGCAATCTCTAGCAGTTAGTCCATAGCAGAGGAGTTGTAGGTAAGCCTGTTCCCAAATCCCTTTCATTTTGCAATCAAATAAAATATCATTTAAAAAAATAAGGCAATTTACCTACAGGCATAGATAACAATGACAGACATATACATGTAATTAAAAATGAAAAACTAACCCATGCTCTGAGCGAGATAATTTAGCATGTCGTACCATTTTAAATCTGCCGATATGTTCTGGTGGTCGAGTTATCAAGAGCCCTGATTCCTGGATTCTAGGAGAAAAAATAGGGAAGATCATGTAAATATTTGTTTGTTTTATATCGATCTCAATTTCATCTTTCGGCATCATATAACCCTGAACTCATATACATATAACTCTGAACTCATATACATATAACTCTGAACTCATATACATATAACTCTGAACTCATATACATATAACTCTGAACTTATATACATATAACTCTGAACTCATATACATACATCCCTGAACTCATATACATATAACCCTGAACTCATATACATATAACTCTGAACTCATATACATATAACCCTGAACTCATATACATATAACTCTGAACTCATATACATATAACTCTGAACTCACATACATATAACTCTGAACTCATATACATATAACTCTGAACTCATATACATATAACTCTGAACTTATATACATATAACTCTGAACTCATATACATACAACCCTGAACTCATATACATATAACCCTGAACTCATATACATATAACTCTGAACTCATATACATATAACTCTGAACTCACATACATACAACCCTGAACTCATATACATATAACCCTGAACTCATATACATATAACTCTGAACTCACATACATATAACTCTGAACTCATATACATATAACTCTGAACTCATATACATATAACTCTGAACTTATATACATATAACTCTGAACTCATATACATACAACCCTGAACTCATATACATATAACCCTGAACTCATATACATATAACTCTGAACTCATATACATATAACCCTGAACTCATATACATATAACCCTGAACTCATATACATATAACCCTGAACACATATACATGTGACTCTGAACTCATATACATATAACCCTGAACTCATATACATGTGACTATGAACTCATATACATATAACTCTGAGCTCATATACATATAACTCTGAACTCATATACATATAACCCTGAACACATATACATATAACTCTGAACTCATATATATATAACTCTGAACTCATATACATATAACTCTGAACTCATATACATAAAACTTAAAACATGATATTAAAGGGATTATAAAAAGTTTCCTAAATTTTTTATGAGTATCGGGGGACACATTATCACTTTGCACAAATCAAATTTTCAGTCAGACGTCTGTCGTTCCTGCAATTCCACAAAAAATTTGTGTTTAATGATGTCACTAATTCAATTGCAGAATATGCTTATTTTCGATTAGTGACTTCATCAATCCCTTAGTTTTAGTGGAATTGCAGAAACCACAGATGTCTGATTGAAAGTTGGAATGGTGTCAATTGATGCTATATCAGTGTCCACGTTTCACCAAAAAAATGTAGAAAACTTCTTTACAATTGAATGTTACATAAGGATCTCCTCCACATAATTATGTGGCTGGTAAAGGAATACACGAGTTACCTACCTTGCCGATAGGTCATCATCCTCATTGCCCCACCCCCAATAAGAATTTGAATAACCGTTAATACGCTGGTAGTTATCTCTATTTATAGCTATGACTCCTCCCGCGTAGTTGTAATACATTACACTGTAAAACAAAGAACTTGGTATAGCAAAATTGGTACTGCCTTAGATTGTCGTCTGCATGTACAGTGAAATCAGTTATAAGCTGAATTATCATATGCTCTGACAATGGTGTTGGATTTTCACCTGCAGTGGGACTGGGATAGCTCAGTCAGAATGTAGTAGTATTAGTGTCTGCTAGCACAGTGGGACTGGGATAGCTCAGTTGGTAGTTAGTACTATTAGTGTCTGCTAGCACAGTGAGATAGCTCAGTAAGTAGGGAGTTGGATTGTCATTTGCTAGGACAGTGGGACTGGGATAGCTCAGTCAGTAATATTAGTGTCTGCTAGCACAGTGAGATAGCTCAGTCAGTAGGGAGTTGGTTTGTCATCTGCTAGGACAGTGGGACTGGGAAAGCTCAGTCAGAAGTTAGTAGTATTAGTGTCTGCTAGCACAGTGAGATAGCTCAGGCAGTAGGGAGTTGGATTGTCATCTGCTAGGACAGTGGGACTGGGATAGCTCAGTCAGTAATATTAGTGTCTGCTAGCACAGTGAGATAGCTCAGGCAGTAGGGAGTTGGATTGTCATCTGCTAGGACAGTGGGACTGGGATAGCTCAGTCAGTAATATTAGTGTCTGCTAGCACAGTGAGATAGCTCAGTCAGTAGGGAGTTGGTTTGTCATCTGCTAGGACAGTGGGACTGGGATAGCTCAGTCAGAAGTTAGTAGTATTAGTGTCTGCTAGCACAGTGAGACAGCTCAGTCAGTAGAGAGTTGGATGGTCATCTGCTAGGACAGTGGGACTGGGATAGCTCAGTTGGTAGTTAGTACTATTAGTGTCTGCTAGCACAGTGAGATAGCTCAGTCAGTAGGGAGTTGGATTGCCATCTGCTAGGACAGTGGGATTGCTGATAGTTGAGTCGGTAGTGAGTTGGATTGTCATTTGCTAGTACAATGGTATAGCTCAGTCAGTAGAGATAAGGGTTATTGAAAGTAACAAGTTACTATTCAATAAAAGGCACTGGCACAGGATTAAAGTTTTGTTTACATTATTGTGGTGTTAGTATTTAGTAAACTAAGTAATAGAAATTATATCAACCAGTAGTAGAATTGACTAATCAAAAGCGAGTCGTATTTTTAGCCTTCTAGATGATCAGGAACAGCAAGTTAAATTCATGGCCAAACTTTTTTTCCCTTCGAAGCCAAAATTAAATTTAGATTTCTAAACCTAGGTTTGGAATTTTAAACTGGACTTTTTTTTAAACATCTCATCCTTATAAAGTCACACACTTAGTCACTAGCCGCCACAGATCTCAATGGCCCAGGGGTATAAGGTGTCTACAATACTTACTGATATCTCATCTCATCAATAGCAGATGACAAGTGTCTAGCGTACTGATCACACATGTATAAGTTCTGGTTGTGTTCAGGAAGCAAGTCAGCATCATGGAAAACAAAACAGTCAAATTTATTTTGTTTTAAAGCTTCTAAATATCCAATATTCATCAGTTTTCCTCTGTTAAATTTATCTTTTCCTAGCTAGAAAATATGAAATATAGTTTTATATGGGGGTGCACCAATCTTAAAAACCACCCTAGGGTAGTTCCATGGTTACCAATTAGGACTCTAGTCTTTGAATGGCATTTAGCAATTGTGAGTACGATATATAGACACAGCTTTATGGAACAACAATCACTGGTTAAAGTTTTATGCAACGTTTCGATGTGTTTCCCTCGTTTGCCTGAGGACGATGGGGGAAAAACGTCGAAACTTTGCATAAAACTTTAACCAGTGATTGTTGATCCATAAAGCTGTGTCTATATAATTAGGATTCTAGTTTCCCCTAGTGGAGTACTTCAGAGGCTTTATTGTAAATTTTAGACTTTTTTAGACTATCAGTCTAATTAAAATTAGACCAAACTTTTGTTCCGATTTTTTATTAACTCTTATTTATTTAATATAGCCACTTCAGTTAGGGTCTAATGACAGCCCTCTTGAACGTTCGTCAAATTACCTTTTGACCTAACTCAATGACGTCTGCTTTAACCAATCCAATTTCATCCCTCCCCAGTGCTCGCATTTTGTGATGCTGTGTTTATCAAGTTCGGTCAAAAGGTTAATTTGACGAACTTCAAGAGGACTGTCATTAGACCCAAACTGATGTGGCTATATTAAAAATAAGCAAAAAAAAAACAGAACGAAAGTTTGGTCTAATTTTAATTAGACTGATATAAAATGAGAAACCTTTGGTTATTTGTGCAAACTATTCACAAGTTTTGTTCTCAATATTTTTCTCTTTCATTTGAAATATGGGATAGTCCAAAACTCTTTACTGTGATTAAAGATGGGTTCCCTCAGTTTTATTTATGAAAATGAAAATGCTAATACTTATATGAATAGACAGTAGAAGTGTTCTAATGGAATGGAAAAATACTAGTTTGTCTCACATGTCCATAATTAATGATAATCATAATAATGATTTGATTAAGAATACATGATAATTCATTAGAAACACTAATTAATCAAATAGTTTGCTTAATTTGACACTAAAAATAAGGAAACCCATCTTTAAGACATTTTTGTCAGCAATTTGTACATTTTGCTCAAAACCTTGAGGGTTACATTCCACAGCAGGCTCAAAGGCATCAAATATTTAATTAGTGAGGTTCCAGGCTTCAAAGATTGAAAACAGTGTCCAGGGATTTTGATTTGACCTTACCTGTTCCACCACAAATATCTGGTAATGTATTTTTTGTTTCACCAACATGGAGTGTAGTCTATTTAAAAGTATTTTAAGATGGTGAAGACGGTCGCGATATGGTACTATAACTGCAACTTTCTGCCATGCTGTACACCCATCGGGCTTAAATACCCCTCCTTTCATTACATGCTGGTTCTGTTTTCGAATCACTTCAAACTCTGGAGCTGTGAAAATATCCAACTTGACTAAATCTAAAAGAAAAATTAAAATTCATTGCAAGTTGTTACAGGATTAAGTCACAAAAATCTAATGGTAAGCCAACATAGATGCTGTAAAGGACCATAGCAAAGAATCCTCCATAATAAATTAATCAAAAGCCAGCCTTGAGGGTGTAATTCTCATGGTAAAGAACCATTGTTTAATAATAACAAGCTAATTTAAAAGATGTTCACTTAAAGCTTATAGAGGAAGTTAACTTAAAGGATGTAAAGAGTGAACCCAAACTTAAAGAATAATAGATTGCAGTGAGCCGATCTAGAAAATGTAAAGGATCAAATTCAGACTTACCTAATTGATCTAAATCCACCTTACATTTATCTTTGGCCGTGTTGTCCACACTTAGTATCTGAAGCAACATGGCGGGCGAGGTAAAAATACAATGGCTTCGATAATTAAATAGGGCATACGCGACTAACAGAAACGAAATAAATATCAGCACATTGATAATATAACTTTTACATTTCTTTAATTTACACAACATTTTGGCTGTCTTTTTTTTCCCTCTTCCAATCAGCTACTGAAATGGAAAAACAAAATTGCCATAATTGCACCCAGCATGGTGTTGTCTGTCTTCATTAGCCGATAATAAGGTGGAGAAAAGTAGGACGTATAGTTCGATCCATTTCATTTTCATTTTTATAAAAGATCAACCAATCGAGAAGTTGGTTGAACAAAGACACCAAATAAGGGTTTTACTTGTCGACACTTGCCATGTTTTGCATTTAAATTTGTACTTACTTTGATTCTTAAGATTCTTCAAATCTGTTTCATTGAAAACTCACATATAAATTAAAAATTGCGTATTACTAATGCAAAAAAAACACAAAATTTACATCTTTCTTGTCCATATTTACCAAAACAAAAATTTCGTCGCCATGTTGTTCTAAATATAGACGTCACGTGATACGCTTTGATATTTGTAAACAGGTGTCCATACTTTACAAATGACACAAAACCAACCAAGATTGCGGTATCTTTGAAACGCAAACTTTATTTGAATTAGACAGAATTTTTTGAAAATATCTTCGCTTTCGAAACTTCAGATCTGCGAGCAAAATATTTCCTATGAAAAGAGACAGGTGTCTATATGCAAATTTTGTTCATTAAGGGCAACCTTGAGCAAAATTAATCAAAATTTTACAAATTAATTATTAAATCAAAAAACCTGTTGTTTTTTCAAATAAAAATTATTTATAGGTAATAATAACAGCACAATTCTTCCGTTTCATATTCAAATGAAGTTAAGTTTTGAAAGAGCCACCAGGTACATTAAAGGCACCGACTTAATTAATCGTGGGTGTTTAAATTGCTTTACTAATTACAGCAGGTGCCTTATTATAATTCTGTTTTCATGACTGAAATGATAGAATATGGAAATGAAGGGGATAAAAGGATCTCGTTTGAAGAACGAATCCTCAGTTCCTGGCAGCGTGTTAGAATTACCAGGACTCTTGGAATCGCTGGACTAAAATATCAAGGTAAGATTTACGCTTCTTTCGCATTGGTCAACCCCCCCCCCCCCCTCCCCCCTTTATTTATAAAGCATGCTCTTCCCTTCCCCAACACTCTTTCAAAGGTAGTCACCATTTTCCCAAAAATCTACCATGATGCAGTTTATCAATCCGTCATCCTTTTTTTTGTATGTTATGA
>NW_008710566.1:386786-412108 GCF_000327385.1 Lottia gigantea
CCCNACATTTTTATACTGTTTTTAATGTTCCTGAATGATAGAACCAATAGTAAATAATTCCTTGGTTTTTTTTAAAGATGCGGGTATTGTTCAGTTTAATGGTGTTGATTTTATTTTCAAGAGCGACATATTCAGATGATACAAAGGTAGGGTGAATTTACATTAGTTTGAAAATGAGAAGATATCCTAGTTTTAAGGAATTAGGAAATTCTCTTAACGATCACAGCCCATTCCTCTTTTTTTAACAACCAAGCCCAGACGGCAGTGGCGGTTTAAACATTTTCTAGATATGTCGCTTTATGTTTTGCAGTCCAACAGTTCAGTAAGCGATGAAATCTTGGAACAGTCTATATCCGAGGCAAAGGATGAAAGCCGGGGGAGAATAGAAGCTGTAGCTATAGGCGGAGGAGTTGATTTTATTGTCAATAACCAAAACGTAAGTCAAGCTTACTAAAGATGAGGTACGGTGTTTCATTGCTTGTATGATGGGCGGTAATCGATCCAATTAAATATAAAATAAATAGAAGGGAATGCATAAAGTATGGACACAGATACTTCTACTTTTGACAGTCTAATGAAACTTTCGTTCCGTTTATCTATTAGCTTTAATTTTCAATACAGCCACTTCATTTAGGGTCTACCGACAACCTTCTTGGCGTTCGTCAAATTTACCTTTTGACCTAACCTGATAAACATCGCGTCACAAAATGCCAGTGCCGCAAAGGGAAGAAATTTGAGTGGTTAAAGCAGACGTCATCGAGTTAGGTGAAAAGGTTAAATTGACGAACAGAACGTTTAAAGAGGGCTGTCGTTAGACTCTAACTTAAGTGGCTATATTAAAACTAAAAGCTAAAAAAAATAACGGAATGAAAGTTTAGTCTAATTTTGATTAGACTGCATTTTCGACTGTATCGGTTATCCCGCATATTACACCGTACCTCAAATTCTCATAGCTTTTTCTTTCAATCCCATGGGTAAAATGAAATTAATGGAGTTTTACGTCCTACTTTTCTGCACCTTGTGGGCTAATGAAGACGGGCAACGCCATGCAGGATGCCATGAGGGAAATTTTGCCAGGACAGCGGCATTAGCCTGCTTTTTTTCGATTTCCAACTGTCAAGGGATCTTTAACGTACACAGCCTGTAGTACACGGGGCCTCGGTTTATTGTCCCATCCGAACGACTAGACGCTTTTTCCATGTCAGTCCCTCTTACCTGCATCACTGACAGGGGGAAACCGGGTTGAAAAATCCGAAGGTATCATCTCGACCTATGCCGGGATTGAATCCTGGACCTTCAGGTGAACGAGCAAGCGTCTAACTCACTGAGCAATCCCATGGGTAAAGAATGAGGATAGAGCAAAAGCATTATCCAAATATGACCTGCTATTTCAAATTTAAACGAGATGAATTATATAGCTCATATCAGTTTTTTTTTAAATTTGCGTCTTATCCTCATATCAGAGACCAATGGATGAAGAGTCTGACAATCCCGAAGCGTTAGCAGCTCTTGAAGCTTCTAGACAAGGCGGTGAAAATGGAACCATACTCGAGGTAAATACAATATTTTACAATATCACAAATTCCATCAAGTACCAATAAAAAAATCCCATTTTCTGTCTTGACTATTTGTAAATAGTCTTCAGAAGTACCGGAATTGCACGAATATAGCAAAATCCCTTTAGATATGCCTCCAACTAGAATTTTCACTTTCTATTTATATATACATCTGTATGTATTTTCTATAAATGACAGAGTCTCAAGAAAAGTTGAGTCGTCATTTTAACTTTCAAACGCAGATAATTCTGGACACAGATGGATTTGCTGTGCAAAAAGATGGCGAATATGACCCTTTGTATTATATAGGATACGTTTAAGGTCAAGGTCTGAAATGTCAGATATATTTTGCAGCGATTAAGAAGAGCACCACAAGAAAATGGAGAAAACGACCAGAATCAGGTAGGCCAAACTTCTGCTAGAAATAAATACACAGACGCCCAAAAATAAAAATAGGAAAATCAAAATAACAAAATCTTTGAGAGAGAAGGGACTATATCCTGTGATCTTAAGTTGAAAAAAAATTTACTTATTGATCTAATGAAGACCGGTAACGTCATGCAGTGTGCAATGAGGGAAATTTGGCCTGGAAAGCGGACTTAGCCAACTCTTTTGTCGAGGGATCTTTAACGTGCACAGTCTGTTGAAAAAATTAGACCCATGCCGGGATAGAACCCGGACCTTCTGGTTAGCGAGCAAGCGTCTAACTCACTAAGCCACCGTGGCTCTCAGGCCTGAAGTTGAAGGAGTGTTGTTCAAAACCAATTTGGTTTTTTTTTAGAGAAGAGGACTTGAACAGAACAGAGTCAAAAGATTTATTGTAAAAAGTGAAAGTTTAAGATGGGATCATGGCATTGTGCCTTTTCAATTCAGCAGTGGTGTTGGTAAGACATAACTTTTTCACAATGGTATCACAAAATGTTTTGATTTTCTTCAATAAAATATAGAGTAATTCTCTTCCCCAATCTTCCAACATACTTGAAACATTTTGTAAAGTAGCATGAATTCTTCTATTGTACAATTAGCTCATATATAAAATCTTTTTCATTTGCCAAAATGCAATGTTCAAGTCAAACGTAGTAAAAACATTTTTACTATCCACAAAATTAGTATTCTTCCTTAAAACGTAATTAGAACCTTACATCCAAATCGAGTGCAAAGTACATTTCAATTTCGTAATCAATACAAATTCGTTGACTTTTGCCCGGTTTTTCTACCGTCACCAGCGGAAGTTAAACCACAACGTTGCTATACAGACGAAAATTCAAACGTTATAATCATTAGGTTTTACAATGTTGACTCTTTCTATGTTTTTTTTAAGACGACACCAATAAATATCAAATTCAAGCAGCAATGAACAGATACGAGATGCTGACGTGTATCCGGTTTGTGCCCAATTCAGCAGATGTCAAGTCCACGTACAAAATAGATCATAATGGCGTTGTTGAATTTGTCAACGGTCCTGGGTAAGCATTATCATTAACCCTTACTAACATAAGATAAATCCAAAACCAAAATCGATCAACAGTAAAAAAAAAGTGAAGGCATAGTACAGAGGGAAGGGAGTAATTTATGGGAAAATGGAAGAACGATACGTCCTTACAAAAAAGAAAGATTCCTATGGCTATGGGTGAAGGTTGAGTAACAATGTTGACTAAATTTGGTCATCGCTACAAATGAATCGCAACAGACTATGGTATTTTCGGCACTGTTGCTGTTTCTTTCTTGTTCTATCGATGGGAAACTCGACAGAGAGGTACTCAAATGTGGCATGAATATTCACTGCAAATTCCAACGCTTCCTTCCATCTTAAATTAATTGCCCAAGTGTTGAAGTTACGGGCCGTATTTTCATTATACGTCTAAATTCACTTAGTTGTGCTCTTTCTACATGAACTGGATCCAATGTGCCTAAAATTTCAGATGTTGGGCAACTCAAGGAAATTCCAGAAAAACTCAACATAACAGCTGCTGTGCTAAAGATACATGTTTCCACGAATTAGGTCATACTTTAGGTCTGATCCACGAGCACCAGAGTCCCATCAGGTGGGGAAAGTTGAGGATAGATTGGGAGAACATTAAATCTAGTGAGTAATCAAACTCTATATCAACCGGATCGTGTGTATTTACAACGATTCGTGTCAAGTCCGGTGAAGGATACGGCGAAGGATTTTCAGTATACGTGAGCGACAGTATATCAGACCCGGGCACATATCTCGTGTGTATTCTGTTCTTCTATTTTAGATTGTGTCGTTAACTTCGCACCATTCCGTACTGTACATGATACTCCGTCTATTCGTACCTTGAAAAGTATAAGGGCGTCATACTGAATATATTATCTAGTAAGCTCATGAATGTAATCTCCAAAAAAAGTTTTGAATGACCAGAATTAGTGTAATAATGCATGAGGAGGCATGATAAACAGAGTTACAGAGTCATGAACTGCAGTAATTATAGCTGTCATCTGAGAACAAGATCTTCTTTAGTAGGACACAAATCTCCATTCCATTCCATTCCAGATTTGATGATTTGGTTTAGTGAAGACGATACAGACTACGCTACATCCTTGGTAAATTATGACATCACATCCCGGATGCACTACTCATTTCACGTAAGTTGAGATCTTGTTATGGACACCTAATCCCACTCTCCCTCGCAGTGCGTAGGTGGCAATTGCAACCACTAGGATAAAAACTTATTCTCATCAAAATAATACAAGATTTCTTTTTGTTACTTTGATGCATGCAATCTTACAACACGTCCTTGAGCAACATGTTCGTGAGTTATAAATGATTCAACCAATCAA
This sequence comes from Lottia gigantea, assembly GCF_000327385.1. Classification (NCBI taxonomy): domain Eukaryota; kingdom Metazoa; phylum Mollusca; class Gastropoda; family Lottiidae; genus Lottia; species Lottia gigantea. The sequence goes on from NW_008710566.1 coordinate 391,148, forward strand.
ATGCTTTTGTTCAGTATAAGCTTTGCTATCTCGAAAACACAGTTCCGGAACAGCTAGTTTTAGAATTGAGAGATTAACTTTTCACTATCGGTCTTTAGGCGTTTGAACAAAGGACACGAACTCTTTCACTATATTCCGATCTGTAATTCACAATAAAGCAACGAAAAGTCACGACCATTGAAGTGGAAGCTTATGTGATAAAGCATATATGCAATTAGTTACGTCATCACCCACAGACGTCTTACTGAAAATTGGAATGGTCTAAATTGATGCTATCAGTATCCCCAATACACATAAAAAATTTAAAAAACCTCTTCACAATCCTATTGATATCAAAGATGACGATAATATGTTACAGGCCTTTACTAAAAATGGGGAACCAGTCATGTCTGAACTATATCGTGGACCAAACTACAGAGCCGGTACTGGAGATTACTATGCCATAAAAGAACTTTCATTGGCTCATGAATGCCAAGGTTTGTTCTCTCTTTTGTTTAATAAACAATGTTAACCAGACATATTCTTTGGTCAATATCAACAAGTATCAATCGACAGAAGCATTAACTAATGTCAACTATGTGACTATTTTGAAATTCCGGAAAGGTCAATTGACGTCATTTCATTTATGGGGGACCATTTGGATTATAATCGTTCAAAATACTGTTTATTTATTTATTTATTTGTTACAGAGGAGTTCTGTTCATCTGAAACTCTACAGTGTGTAAATGAAGGATATATGACCTTGATAAGAGGTAAATGTCAATGCACGTGCCCTGATGGTTTAGATCCGAAGAAGGGTTGTGCGGATATACGAGAAAAAGGTAAGTATCGGGGCAGGGAATGGGCATACAAAAGCCCAGGTTCAGGGAGGGGCGTGTTTTGAGGCACTAGAGCTTTTTACAACGTCAACGTATAAAGCCAACATAATAGCTCGAATGATGAAAGTTTTAAAGCAGATATTGAGTTTGTAGACGAACCATACTCCCATAGCCATAAGTGATACAGATAGCTGAATTTAATTTCTATTGGTTGGAATGCATAAATTAGACAAATGCAACGTCAAAACAAATTCTTTCAGATTCATTCACTACCTGGCCAAAAGGTACTTACTCCATTTTGAAACCAGCCTCTAGTTGTCCAGACGGATTTAAAGAAGGAAAGGTAACGATACATGGTACTAGAACTGGTAGATCTCGACTATTCCATCTGGGGGCTGGATATTGGGGAACAAACATAGATATGGACATTTGTACTCGAGATGAAGATAACGGAAGTGATGTCAATTGGGAACCAGGGGATTATTGTATCTTCAGAAAGGGAGGCACTTGTCCGTCAGGTCAGTTATTTTGTGTTTTCCTTAAACTTTTCTTCGACACCTTTGGCTTCAACTGTGGTCAAAATGAATTGAAATGAATGGAGTTTTACGTTCTACTTTTCTGCACCTTGTGGGCTAATGAAGACGGGCAACACCATGCAGGGTGCCATGAGGGAAATTTTGCCAGGACAGTGGCATTAGCCTGCTCTTTTTCGATTTCCAACTGTCGAGGGATCTTTAACGTGCACAGCCTGTAGCACACGGGGCCTCGGTTTATTGTCCCATCCGAACGACTAGACGCTTTTTCCATGTCAGCTCATCTTACCTGCATCACTGACAGGGGAAACCGGGTTCCCACTGTGGTCAAGACAATACACATGTAGAGATCGAGTTTTACGCCCTTCAGATATCAATTCATGTGAACGGAGTTTGTTTGAAATAGAGCAAACCAAACAGAACTTTGTTTAAATTAAACCAATGGATATAAATGGTTCAACTAGGATCACACCGTCCCATTCTGTTCCTGTACGAGACCATTTTCAACAAACACCCATTGTTTATAGGATTCTACGAAAGTTTTGTCCAATTTGGAGAAGCTACTCCCCCTATCACCAGCGGTGTGTTACCGGATGGAACCTTTGATGAACACACTAGGCTCAGGTTCTGTTGCCGAGCAGATGGATTTTCAGACACACCAATCACACTTCCAAACACATCACCAATGGTACTTTTTAAATTCCGAGGACAATGCCAACAAATCCAAGGTATGTATGCATTCCGTATCCATCGTATTGTTACACTTCCTATGTACATGTACTCCAGTATGGACCCCTGCGTTCGATTGTCCGCTTTTCAAGTTTAATACAACGTCTTGTCTTGCATTCTTTAACTTATCCTGCGTTCAATTTTCAGAAAACTGTCAATTAAAGTTTTGCTAATCGAACGCAGAGCTGTGTTAAATCAACGTTTGGAAGCAAAACGCCATTTTATTTTCATTTTCAGGAATGGCTCACATGCAAGAAGACTTTAACTTATGGAGCGGTACGGCCGAGTCTCATAAAGTTCCAGAATATGGCTTCTCGGAGAATGCGCCACATAAAGTTGAGATAACTCGATACAACCTTCTTGGTTTTTATGTTTGTTATTACGCTCCTTTGAATTACGGTAAGGACAATTTTGATGGGAAGACTATAGAAGCAGATGCTCTCTCAAGGGTGTTTCGAGTTCACCTCAGAAACTAACTTTTTAAGCATCGACCCATATTCTCGCCATCTATTTTAACCACTTTAAATTATGATAAGGACGGTCAGTATTGAGTTTATAAGACATTGCTCTAACAAGAGAGTTACTAGTCATCCGAATACAACTAGCCTTTGTCCAACTACCTATATTCCAAATTCCCTCGAATTGGGGTTTGTACATTCATCATATTTATCACGAATCGGGCTTCATGTCCATCCAGAGAAGGTTGTGTAGGTGGTGATTCATAGATGCTGTTTGGTATTTACAGGTTGTGGTAAGATTATAAATCTGGATCGAGATCATCCCGAAGAAGAATTTACCAGTCCTAATTTTCCATCCAATTATAATGATTTGACAGAATGTAATTGGCTTATCAAGGTAACCACACCCACTCATCCAAAGCCACACCCTCTCGCGTTTGTTCAATCACTTTGATTCCATGAAATTAGCAACTGTGACATTCTGTGACATCAATTTTAAAATTAAGGGTCACAGTTACTTTGCAGACGCTTGTCTACCCCCGTATACAATCAAATAATCCACTCCAGCACGGAGCCACGCCCCAAAAGGCAACAGTATAAGCAAATGGTTGTTTGTTTTTACATCTCATTTAAGCCACGCCCAAAAAAACATGGCTCAACACATTGACATTCCTCCGTAACCAGAATGATACAATTGGTACCGCTTACCATTGGCTTCACCGGAAGTTCTATTTTCCAGGTACCAGAAGACATGGCAGTTAAAATAGAGTTCCCAGAGTTCGATATCGAATCGACAACCACTGGTTGTTTGGATTACGTAGAAATAAGGCAGAATTTGATTGGTCAACCCGGAGTCAAGTAGGTCATATCTCAAAATAGGTCAATCCTCATTTGCATATGTAAATTTTCAAAGGTAAGACGAGTTAGATACTGGGGACAGAGGACAAACAGCTCAGAAAGCATATGCCCAAATCCCAAACTTTATATAAATTGGAGATTGGAGCGTCCTCAGAACAGCCGTCGCCCAAATTTAGTTCTTCTTCAAATTGCTGTTTTCAGATACTGTGGTAATAATCTGGTATCAACAATGAGAAGTTTACATAACAAGGTCATGGTGACATTCAGGTCCAATTCCCAAACCACTAAATCTGGTTTCAGAGCTAAAGCTTCAGTAATCCGTCGTAAGTACCTGTTATGTTAACTCATTGTACATAACATGTCGTTGAATAGTCTAATGACTATGACTATCCAGCTTCATGGTTACAAAAAACTTGCAAACGCACACATTCTATAGAGAAGTGCTGAAGTGAGCAACAAACCTTCCTTCATCAAAGAAATAACGCTGGAGAAAATCGACAGTATATCTAGTCGTTTAAAATAAGTAACCAATGGAATAGCATCTCACTCACAAGACGTTAGGACTTGTGAGGCATTTGCAGGACTATCAACAGTGGCTGGTCATGGTCAATCAAATCGTAGAACGCCGCACCCAATCCTATATTATGTCTGTTGAAAGATTCTAATTACTCTATGTTGTCCTTTCAGCCGAAGATTATGCCTATAATCCTCAAGACCATGGTATATCTTACCGAGGCAAGGTGAATTTTACCCATCTTTTCGAACCGTGTCTACCCTGGAACCAGGTCACACATTGTCCACACAACCCCTTCACTCCTACGTAAGTTGTTCTCATCTCATCTCATACACCAAAAGCAACAGGGTATGCTTTGGTCAGCTGGAATTGGGTGTTCTGGAAGGAGGATTACGTCACATCCTCCAAGGTTAAGGGGTACTTGATACTGGGTGTTCCGGAACGGACATGAAAAAAAGGTTTAGCCTTTCAGATTCGACAATATATATAAAGGAACCCATGGGCAACAGACTGTGCACGGTAAATACCCCTCGACAGTTGGAAGTCAAAACAGGGTAGGGTAACGCAGCTGGGAAAATGTCTTCATTAGCCCATTAGGTGCAAAAGTGAGGATCACGTAAATCTCCATCTAATTCCTCAACCATGTTATCTTTCTCCAGAGGTCTAGAAGCCGACCTGACAGAAAACTACTGTAGAAACCCGAGCGGAGAAGATGCTCCATGGTGTTATACTAGTGAAGTTGGCTGTATCAGAAATTACTGTGACGTCAGTCGTATTGGTAAGCCCTTACCTTACTCAATATTGACCACTTCCAAATTCATAGTACCACATATTTACCAGAAGTACACCATATACTTATGATAACAATGTAATTTGTTAAAAACGTTGTGCACGATAATTCATGTACCAGTATAGCACTCAGCGATTTTACTATCTAGTGTGGCAATGTCATGTTATGATGATGTAAATTGTTGAAACGATGTACTTATTCAAAATCATGAAAATTTCAGGGAAAATTCACAATAATTATGATGACTGTGATGCAGTTCTGTCCAGAGACCCAGATTTCTGCCAGAAAGATATCGCCATATCAGGCTGTGCTGTCAGCTGCCAAAACGCCCTGAATATACCTCCAGCAGAGCCAAAATGTAAGTTTCTTTCCCCAAGCGTTCCACACTCCGAGCTTGAGAACTTCTTTCCATTTTTTCCATGTTCAAATAACAAATCAATGCTCAAGGTAATGCTAAGATAGTTGTCCAATAGGTATAGCTACAACATCAGCATCAGCATCAGCATCGTCAGTCATCACCATTATTATCATCACCATCTTCATCACCATCACTGTCGTGATAATCATCGTCACCATCACTATCATCATCATCATCACTGTCGTGATCATCAAACATCATTAACAGTAGAAGCAACATACGTAACAGCATCCTTTGAATAGAAATAGCGTTACCTTGGCTCAGAATTAGAATTTGAAAAAGTCATTGGATGTATTGCCTATACAATCGTCGAAAGACATAAGATACTCATGGTATTTGCTATTATTCCAGACTCTGAAGTTCACTGTCCGGCACCAGAAAAGCTGGATGATTCGACTAACGATGGTGTTAAAGACCAGTATGGTGTGGGAGAACGGGTAGTCTACTCTTGTACCACAGGATACGATACTATGACTAGAACGTGTTTATCCGATGGAACTTGGTCACATGCTGGATTCGTTTGTGGAGGTAGGTTATCCGTTACCCTTTTCGTGAATTAAGAAAACAACATGTGGTTCTTTAACAAAGAATACAACGGAGCCAACAATTTGTAAACTTCACCAAGAAACAGTAAGACGTTGCATACTTTTTATTATTGTAGGATGTCGGACGGGATGGTATCCATTCCGAGGGAACTGTTATAAATATTTCCACCAGGATAGGGACGTGGGGTCAGCTCTGGAACACTGTAAATCTGAACAGGCCAGGCTAACTACTGTCAAGGATATGGACGAGACCAACTTTGTCGCTTCTATCAGGTAAAGGACACGAAATTATTTAATCAGCCACATAAGGCCAATAAATGGATGTAAAACTCCACTTATTCCACTCCAAGTAGCCTTTACCTCAAATTCCAAAGTAAGCTATCTTTTTACACCACCATCTTTTTGCATCCAGAGAGACGATGTTGAAGATTTGGATTGGTTTGAAGAAACAGGATGACGGATGGTATTGGTCTGACGGAACTAAAGCAGAAAACCTTAGGTGGTCCAGTAAGTATGTGTACCATCTATTGACTAAGATGTCCATACTGGTTGTATGGTAGCTCAGGGTGGCCATTTCAGATCTTCGCGTAGTAAAATTAATAGCTTGGTCGCAAACAGGCACAATGCGGTTTGAGGCAGAACGGATTCGAATCTCAGGGTCAGTCCAACAAGCTTAATAAGTGCTCGTCACTCCTGTCCGGTGAGTTCTTTTTTATTTTTGTCGGGGTCGACAAATTTTGGCTGTCGAAGAATGTGTATATGATTTGCCCAGAAGATAATCCTATAGGTAAAGTATTGAACTAATATGCAGCTGGCGTTATAAGAAACATTTATTTTTACTTTGTAGAAGAGCCCTTTTATTATATTTCTACGGCCATGTTGCTCGGTCGCAACGCAGATCGGAAGATAGAAACGCCCCACAGCAACAATCTGAAACTACCTTACGTTTGTCAATATACACCCGGGAGTAAGTAGAGAATTTAAGTCAAGCTATTTGCTTTACCATTTGATACAACTTTGGATTATATAATTCAGAGAAAAGAAGTATAACGTAAAACCCAAACTCATGTGTTCAGTCCATTATGGTACAGAACATGAGGATATAAAACTCAATCTCATATGTTCGGTCTGTTACCATACAGAACAGTAGAATATAAAACCCCATCTTATTTAACTAGTTCAATATGGTAGAGAACAGAAAGGCATCAATCTCCATCTCATTTGTTCAGTCCATTACGGTACAGAACATTTGATCAGTCCAATAAGGTACAGAACGGTAGGATATAAAACTCCATCTCAATCAGTCCAATCTGGAGCAGAAGACTTAAACACGAAACTCGGTGTATTATGATAGGATTGTTGTGTATTCTAGAACAAGTGTTATGTGTTGATCGACTCCCCAACTGTGAAGAGATCATAACCCTGACGCCGTCAGTTTGTAAGAACGTTAGTGGGTTCGCTCAACAGGAATGTCCCTTCACCTGTAACGTCTGTAACCCGACTTCCGGTAAGTGTTGCATCTCATGTTCATGGGTCATCCAAACAATCAAATGTTCTGTTCTATTAAGGATTCTTTTAAAATATGTGAGGGATTCGGGGAAATTCGTGGTCAGGTTAAGTTCATGTAGGTGGTGCTAATCCATGGCCTCTTTCAGTAGGCCTACCTCTTTAACAGTCTAATTATAAACACAATATACAAGATTCTGAAGATGCTTAAGCCACCATTTTAAGTCATTAATATATATTTTTTCGTGATAGGTGAAGTATGTGATGTGGCAATGGCGGGAGATCACGCTGTTCAGATTGGAAGTGACGTTAAACTAAAAGCCGGCCAATCGGTGATGTTTGCCTGTAAAGATGGCTATGGCATAACTTCCGGTAATCTAGGTCGATTTTGTTTGAGGTCGGGAAAATTGACCGGAGATGCACCAACCTGTGCCTGTAAGTGTAATATTGTTCTCAGCTAATTTTACAGAAGCGTATCATTTTGTAGTTGTGAAGGCGAAACTTGATTTTATTTTAATTCTACCGGGCTTGTCGGAATTTTGGCAATATTTTTCTCCTTATACCTGGTAAGGAGCGTTATTTCCGGATCGATGACGTCATAAATATAGAGACTGATTTTTCAGTAATTTTCTAAATTCCAATGAAAACATCGTTATTTTCTAAACCATAAGGCATGTTCGCTCGTATTGTTTTACAGTAAGAAGTTCGTTAGTGACTCTTAGTAATAACGTTAACCTACAAAACAGACAGTTCCCTGGACAATGGAGATCTGGATATACTGGTCTACAGCCACACTTCAAAATAGATAGAGATGGAGAGATTATCCAGTGGCAGTTTTATTCTCTGTCTAAAGGTCAGATTGAGCTAATGGTTTGGAGACAACTCTCGTCTTACAGATCGTAAGTGTGTTAAGATATCATAAAAACTGAAGCACTACTTTGGGTATCGCTATCCCACAATTCATCAAAATATGGGTCCTAAAAAAACTGATTTATGATACACTTTGATTGGTTAAAAATAAATAACAATATCAAAAAAAAAAAGAGAAAAAAAAGGAACAGAATTGTGATCTAATTTTATTTATATTGGTTAGCCTCTGACCTTCTCCGTATCCATTTCAGCATGCAATTGGTAGGACACAACTTTGCTTTGACCGAAACTAGTCGTATCCAGTATCTGGATATACCACCCGGAGAACGGATCCAAGTTAAAGCCGGTGATCTGATCGGGTACTGGGTCCAGGGCGGTTTGGCCATCCCAAGTGACCGTTGTAATGCCGGTTATTCCATAAAACTCAATGGTTTCTACATGCCGAGTCAGTTTGTGACGGGAAACACATATTCCTTTAGTTCAGATTACTACTGTAGAACCTTTTCATTACGGGCAGTAATTGGGCCGGTAGGTAGAGCTACTTATTCTTTTTATAACCCATTTTCAGTAAACCAGAAGTTTCAATAGGTCCAACAGCCATTGGGTAAGGTCTCGTGCCACACTCGGATCTGTTCACAGTTCTTTTTGAAACCCCATGTGGAGTACACAAAGTTGTTCGAGTCTGTAACACTGTCATTTCGATTGATTTATACTCTTGAGGTTTAACTTTCGACAATAAAGAATCATTGAACCAAAAAATAAGCGAAATCATCATCGTTAAAACAGGGCTTAAATACAAGGATTACCTGCTACAGTGAAACACGTAGGCCTAGTTTTGGACTTGTTGATAATAGAACAAATTCATCGTTGATTGGTTAAGTTGAATAATGACGTGGAGGTTGCTTACTTTCATAGCTATCTTATATGTAACATGGTCAGTGATTGGTTAAATTAAATACCATAGAGGTCGCTGATTAAAAGAGCTGTACAATACCTGTAAAAACGATCGTTGATTGGTTAAATTAAATAATGACGTGGAGGTTGCTTACTTTCATAGCTATCTTATATGTAACATGGTCAGTGATTGGTTAAATTAAATACCATAGATGTCGCTACTTAAAAGAGCTGTACAATACCTGTAAAAACGATCGTTGATTGGCTAATTGAACAATGACGTGGTTAGAACAAAGGGAGATTACCTGTGTTATATAATGTTTGAAAATTCTCAACGCACGACGCTGATATAATTCGCAGTTATTCTGTTGCTTGTGGATGGATTTTGTTTTTCAATTACTGATTGGTTCTGATAATCAGACTTTCGTCTTTTCAGGTTTCAAATTAAAGTTGACGATGGAAGACAAACCATGAGAAGACAAAAGGGATAAGGGAACAGATGTAAATGAATGTAAATAAATATATTGCAAGCAAAATCAGAGTTTTAGATATTTACAAATGAGAAAATTAATAAGTCCAATTAAGTGCTAATGGCAATGATGAAAAAGTATGATAGGTCTTAGGTATCTTGCAACAAGGATTCACAGCATAAGAAATAGTGCTTTCGTATATTTCAATCTGGTTTCAGTGGATCAGGGCTAACATAGAAAAAACGTCATTTTATTTGACTCATTTTGCCTCGATGGTCTTCCGTATTTATGATATCAGGAAAATGTATGGACGGCAAATGGGATCAAAAGGTGGTGGCGATACTGAACTCTTATGCACTTTTGAGAAGCAAACACCACATTTCACTGAGGTATTTAGATTTTACTGTGTTCTCTCAGAAGCATTTAATAGGATCAAAAATATGGAAGATCATTCAAGCCATACGTCGGCCTGGATGTTGCGTTGCGTACCGATTGCATGGTCCGTTTTCAGAACATTTCAGTATATATGCCTAACCTGAGGTAAGAGATTTTTAAGCCAGGAAAGTCAATTTCAGGTCAAGAGTTCACGTACACACGCTTTCCACTTTTATATTCTACGAAGGCGGAAGGCACCGACACCCAAAAGAACATGCATATAGTTAAAAAAAAACACTCAACAACTTTTCTGTCCGCTTTTACAAAACAGGTTTTGAAAACGTTTTGTCTTGTCTTGTCCGCCCTACGTATTGATATGGCACTGCTCGTTAGATTGAAAACACAAAACGCTGCGAAACGTTTTGATAATTGAACTCTGAGCAGTCCACTTCGATCAAATTATCCAATTGTTTTCAAGAAAGCTTTCGGGAACATTTCATAATTAAAGGCTTTAAAATCAAAAGCGAATATTTGTGTTAAATTTTTCAAAATTCGGAATGGAATTTCTTTGTACGCATGCGTCAATAATTTATTTTTCTGTTTTTCCCACATTCTTTTCGTCTCTTGTCCTTGGCCATAAATATGGATCAGGTGCTCGCGAAAGATATTCACATCAAAGTTTCTGTCGGTGTACAATTCTAGAAATTTCTCGGTTCGTAAAGGGAGATAACCCCCCACTTGCAGCCCAGTCCAAATCCTCTCGGCCAGTCCTTTCATGGAGATACAATCTGATACTTCCCTTTCACGAAAAATCCTAAAATACGAATTTATCATAATAGTTATTTCTTCGATTTCACTTTTAAAAGATTGGAATTTATCCAATTGATCTAAAAGATTAAATTTTCGAAGCATGTATTTCGCTTCAATATCAAACGACTCCATTTTACCAACGAAATCCGGTTGCAATAAGCACGGACTGCACGCGTAAAACACTGGTTTCCAAACATTATTCATTTTTTCAGGCTGTCGGCTGTCGGAAATGACGTAATCCAAAAATTCCTCAAACGTGGCGTCATGACCACACTTTTCACTCTTTCGAGTGGGATGTTTTCGCTTCATCGCAATTTCCTTCCCGATAGTCGACCACGTGACCGGAAGATACACATTCTCGATATACGCATGCCACAATCGCGCGTATGGATTGCGTACGAATATCATCTTGGTTGTTGAGTCCACTGCAAGCTGATCATTTTCCGACTGGGGATGATATAATTTGAAATACTCCCTCAAGCTGTTGTGGGCTATGGCCTCGTTCAAATCCACTGGACTCATCACAGAATAATCGCCATCTTCATTCTGTAGAGACCTGCAATTATTTTTTTTTCAAAATTTGTTACTTCAATTAAGCGAGATGATCAAATAATCCAAAACTTAAATCGAATGCATCACTAAAAGTGTTGGAATGGATAATAACCAACCTCGCGAATGTAAAGGTATTAACCACGTCAAATTTCGATTTTAATTTTAATGCGATATGGATAACTGAGCCTACGATCAATGCCAATATAGTGTTTTATTTTCCTTAATAGTTATATACATGATATGTTTAAAATGATAATACCAAAATGATACGTAAACGTGTAATTGAAATGTGACGAAATGACAAAACACATTTGTTTTATCACAATTTACTAAAGCAATATGACAAAGTTGACGGTACCATAATAAGTATTAGACAATTTAACAGAGCATCTTATTTTGACCCAAAAACCCTTCCATAATATACACCAACTGACGTCATTGATATATGTGCAAGGGGATAATGAAATCCAAATCTCTTTAATATACACGAGTAAGTTAATTAGCTACGACAGCAATAAATAAAATCTCTAACTAAAATTGAGCTCATTCCTTTTTCAAGAAAAACAAGTATAAGACCCCACAACCCTCTCAGATAATAAAATATTTATACGTACTTGAACGTTTGAAGCCAGAATTTGGATCCCGCGTTTGGAAGTACACAATACGATAATCCAACAGATGAATCGAGCACGACCGATCCCACGGATCCAGATCTTGTTCCCCCACAGACCTTGTCTATCAGCTCTTTTCTAATCTTCTGGTCTTTTTCTCTCGGGCCTATGGTTTTTGATTGATGTTTATCGCCAAGTAGCACCTTAACAGAACAGAAAAAGATAGTGGACCACAGCCATATACGCCCACCACGGCATGCGGATGGTAAATATTCAAGGGCAATAACTCTGCTTCTAACGATCGAAAATTGCTCAAATTCGAACTTCGTTTTATGAACATGTATACACATATACCGAATTTCATTTGATTCCATCAAAAAATCTAGTTTTTAGAGCGTTTACAAGCAAATGTTGACGGACGGACGGACGGACGGACCGACGGACGGACAGGGGTGCTGACAATATACGTCCACATAGAGAGCTTTTTGGTTCCTCTTCTAATCCCGTGTAAGTTAAACTCACAAATAATGTGTAAAGAGGAAAGTGTCATGTTGTTTTTAGTCTTTTTCTACTTTTTTGAGGCCAATTTCAAGGATGGTCTTCAACTATTTTGAAAAAATATTTGGACACATTACCTGTTTAAAGTTTAAAACTGAAGACACTCCTTGTGGTGCAACTGGAATGGAAAATACAGCTACAATGAAATGGGTGAAATAGAGTTTTAAGTCCTACTCTTCTGTAACTTATTTTATTAATGACATGAAATGGAGTTGTATGTTCTTCTGCTCTAAACTAATTGGACTAATGAAATGAAATGGAGTTTAATGTTCTACTGTTCTGTATCTTATTGGACTAATGAAATGAAATGGTGTTTTATATCCTACTGTTCTGTATCTTATTGAACTAATGAAATGAAATGTAGTTTAATGTTCTACTGTTCTGTACCTTATTGGACTAATGAAATGAAATGAGATGGAGTTTTCTGTTCTCTATTCTGTAACTTATTGGATTAATGAAATGAAATGGAGTTTTACGTCCTACTGTTTATATCGTATTTTTATTAACGAATGTATTAATGACCGACCTATGAATGAATGAACAAGTAAATAAACCAAGACTACTCACCTCTAAAAACAGCAAATAAAATAATACCAACCAGGCATAATAATAACAAAAGAAAATGGCTCCATTTTTCACACATTTTCACAAGTTTTATTTTGAAGAGTCTGCACATGCCTTTGTTGAAGCATCTAAATTCGTCGAAACTCATGACAATTGACATATTTTCTGCTTCACATCGTTGACAATGGATCAATTCAAAATATAACGTGACATTTTAAGGCTGTTTTCGATTATATTGTGGAGTATTTAAATTTTATTGACAAAGTACAATGTGTTACAGCAGGTTGTTATATATTATTCTGACAGGTAGCTACTGTTTATCGACACTAGCTTAATAACTTCAATAAATCCCGAATAAAATATATATCATATATATAGCGAGCGAGAAAAATAGGAGCAGTAGCTTACAATCTAGGAATCGGGGTGGTGTAATTATTTCTGATTCCAGAAAACATTTACATAAAAACTTAAAAATGACGAAAGCAACGACACGGCGTGACGAAAGCAACAACATAACTCGGCGAAAGCGATGACATAATGTCTCGAGAGCATTGATAATGATATGAAGATACGGAAGTATCGACATGACGTAAGAACCAACCACAAGACATGAAGAAACACCAACACGACGAAAGCAACGACAAGGCGTGACGAAAAAACCAAATGACGTGATGAAAGCAACGGCGGTGCGTGACGGAAATATCGACATGACGTGACGAAGGCATCGGCATGACGTGACAAAAGCAACGACAGGGCGTGACGGAGAAACCAAATTAGTGACGAAAGCATCGTTATGACGTGATGAAAACAACCAAATGACATACCGTAAGAACATGAACGACAAGATATAACTATCCTGTGGAGGAAAATTTTTAAAAAAAATAAAATAACAAAAAGTCTTAAAAACTTTTTATTGAAGTTTTAACACATACCATTGTTCAATCTTCGATAGATTTTTATTCGGTGGGTTTGTTTTGCCGCATTGCCCAACTTGCCACATCGAGCCCAACTGCAGAAAAGCGACTTGTGAAACGAAACTAAAGGTTTCTGATAAAATCCGGAATGGCCATTTGTTCCATATGAAACGGTTCTGATCGTTTGTAGCCTACTTGGTATTTATTTTCTTCCAGATTTGACCATAAAACTAGTTTCGATTATCCCAACAGGTTCAAATTATAAATATAAAGAAAATCGATGCGGGACAATAGATTAAAATATTTCGTTTCATATGGAACAAATGGCCATTCCGGATTTTATCAGAAACCTTTAGTTTCGTTTTACAAGTCGCTTTTCTGCAGTTGGGCACGATGCGGCAAGTTGGGCAATGCGGCAAAATGAACCCACCGATTTGTATTGTAAACGCGATAGTTCCATGTTCAATTTTCTGCGTACGAGATTTGAGGAACTGGTTCCCTGCGAACTAACCAATGATAGCAGAGTTAAAATGGCAACCATGACGACACGTGGTGCTTCTTTTCAAATTGGAACAAAACCTGACGTCACAGTGGAGGTCAACTATGGCCTCACCCCCAGGGAAAGCGAAAGTGGTGAAAAAGAATCTAGTTTCACTGTCTGTGTAGCGCGTTAGATGGGTTCCATCATCTTTTTCGCATCTGAAAAAATCAAGGCAGAATATTTTTTTTTCGTGAGGGACGAATTTGTGAATTACACGCGTAGTTAATATCTATCTTAAGGGCAAAGGCATCACTTTTTTAGTTTTTCTCTGAACCCGTATTGGTTTTCAGATTGAAATTTCCACTACAGGTATGTCTGCAAAACATACAAACAGCTCCATTGTCTGATAAAACAACTACTTAGGCGACTATACCCAGTTATTATTTGGAAGTTCCAGATCAACAAGAATTAACCTTACCTAAACCCTTGATCATACTGGATTGCATTGGAATGATGGAAGATTTATCAGAATGACTACTTACCCATTGTCAATAAGAATATGGGACTCTGCTTTGGTTGAATTCTGGTCTGGCTTGGCATAGCAATCTTCTAAAATCATCCGCAAACCAGGAACCTTATCAGCGTCTACTTGTACGTAGACTGGCTGACCCACGGTTAGCGACGACGAGGTAACTTTGTTTTGGTAGAGTGGATCGCTGTATAGGTGGATATGACTTTTGAATTGGGTAGAGTTGCCTAGATGATGTTGATGGTTGGACTCAATGGGTGTGAATGAAATTTCCGTGAACTCTTCTCGGGATACCCGGCACTCGAGGTCTATGGCCCAACGGAATTCTTTAATGATGGTGGCGGAAGAATTGACGACGTAGACAAGTTCGTTGGTAAATGAGAACATGTGCTCGTCAATCTGGAATTAGAAATGAAATTGCGATTACATTCTGCTTAGCTGCACCTTAGTGAGCTAAAGTAGACAGTTACCGGTATCGATGGTGCCAGGGGGGATCAGCCAGGAACAATATAGCCAATTCGGTTAGATTTCCAGTTCTTTGTATAGCAGTCTTCGATTCCAAATTAAAAGGGTCTTTCACGTGCACAGTCCTTAATACATAGGGTCCCCACCCCCTCATAACCTCAGTTTAACAGACCTGCTTGGTACGAGTAAAACAATGGTTGAATCCCTCTGTGAATATCAAATGATCTCCAGTAAGATTGCCTGTACAGGTTCCACCAAGCAATAGGTCAGATTCATCGAACTGGGGATACAGCTGTCTTAATGACTGGTAGTCCACGTCTATATTAAAACTGTTGTTAGAGCACGACATGGAGATCAGATCTTCCAGAGACCCATTCACTAAAACAAGAGATTTTATGCCGTATTTGTTACCTCTAGGAAATATGGAAAATAACACCACCGAAATTTCAAAATTGGGTTTTCTACTGGATAATTATATCGAGATCATATATGACGAGTTGTGACGTATCAATGTTGGGAAACCAATCTAAATTATACAATGGACACATGTATATTTCTCTCTAGAGCGCATGCGTCTGTTCTGATTTTTCAAATGTGCCCTGAATGACTTATCCACTTAAATGAAAGATAAGGCGTTTTACGAGCCACATAATAATATGATCAAAAGCACAATTTTCAAACGAATGGTTCCAAAGTAAATTTAGCGGAAATGGGTTTGTCAACCCAGCATCCCCTTTAAGAGTGTCTCCATAGTCCGTAATGCTTATCTGATGACATCCGTTTCAGAGAGTCCACATAGCTTTACACGTATTAAGTATATTCATTACTTACAGCATTTCATTCGTTTAGCAGTTGTTAAGGGGCAGCTACTCGTTTTTTTATGTTTCAAACATCGGGAAATATCGGTCTCTTGTCCTGTACAATTGAAATCATACTCAAACATTTGTTTATTATTCATACCATCTTCGTCTGATACATCTACTATTACATTCCTAGAAAACATACGAATGGAGTTTCACCTCGATATTGGTTCAAGTTGATATCTTAGGCACAGTGGCGGAGTCAGGTTAAGTCCTAGTGGGGTGGGGGTCGAATTAGCCGAATTTCTAACCAAGTTATGAGATTTTTGCCCGAAAACTTGCTTTCGGGGCTGCAAAGGGGAAGGGGGGAGGGGGGAGGGGGGGCTGCCCCCTCTGTCCCCTTTGGCTCCGCCATGGCTTAGGCATAGTCTCAAGAAAAGACGAATCGTCTTTTTAATTTTCAGTTCTGTAAGAAAATATTGTAAGCCGGTCCCCCGATGAAGGCAAATTGAGTTGTCAAATGCATTCCACCCCTAAATACAGACACTCAGAGCGGTTGAAAGTCGAGGAATCATGAAGACCCTAGCAAGATGGCGTGGAAAATGCTTTTATTATATAACTCATTGTCCAGTCCCAGTTGAAACAGGCGACCATGTTGGAAAAAGGTTGTAATAACAAACACATCCCGTTTGGCTATTGATCTTCCTTGATGATTTAATTCCAAACCCTTACCTTATTCTAGTATTTTATAAGATTATCTTGCAATTCACCTATTTCAGACATAATGATTCACTAGTTGTTATCTATTAATCCTTGTTAAAATATTCAAGCCTCCCGCTATTAAGCAGAAGTTCGCCGTGTTCTGCTTCGTTCGATACCTGCTGTGAAAATAGTGTTCACGAGGTCAAGGTGAAGGTCGGAAAAGTTGTGAAAATTGGTGTCAACAATTCGTCTTCTTTTTTATGACTTAACAAAGAAGTAAATACAAGAAAACGAACGAAAATTCACAACATTAATTAACTCCGTAAACACGGTAACCACAGGGGGTATAGAACGAGGTATTCGTCATTGAGAATTTAACGAATGTTACAACGAAGATGTAATGCAATCGATCAAGGAAAATGAAAGGGGTAGTCGAGAAAGAGAAAATTTAAAACCACTGACTTAAACCTACCCATCAGAATAGCCAAGTTGTCGACAGACGACGTTACCAGCTTGAATATTGAAATCTGGAGGGCAGACTCCTTTCCAATTGTTGTCATGGAAAACTTCCACATATCCTTCCTGGGTTATTTGAACATTCATATACACTGAAATAAAATTCCTAAATAACATAACTTTTGATTTTTTGAGGGTGAACTGGGTGAACTGAACTGGGATTTCAATTTTCAAATTCTTCCGAAAAATCGAACTTGCAGTCTAACTTGATTTCGTATGCTGATTCTGAAAATTCCTATGGATAGCCAACATTTTACATGTGATATTATGACTTTATCCATTGACTGAAATAATAAAGTTACTCACTACAATCAACTCCGACCTGTTCACTAAGTTGACAATTGTTAGAACCCCATTGTAGGTGCGTGCAATCTTGAACTTTTGACTCAGTACCTCGACATGCTAGTCCATCCAACCAAAACTTCCCTTTGTTTATAAACCAACTGTAAGCATTGTGTGTATTAATCAGTGCTTTAGGTTTTGCTACTCTGAAAATCAAAGCCAAATGAGGACAAAATCAGCTTGTGGATTTTTTTTTTTTTTTGAATGCAGAATTTTTAACCTGTTTCACTTACGCCCGCTTTGATATTGGGCGAGTAGATGATGTATTCAGTCCTATCTTTTAAACTTAAAATTACTTTTTGTCTGTCCTGACCCAAGTCCATGTTTGCCATGTTGAGTTCTGGATTAAAAAATTTCTGGGTAAACTACAATGACTTTTTCATGACCATTACAAATCAAGCTTTCGGACAATTCTGATTGAAATTCATCCAAGAACAATTTTTCGGAACACCGAGTAACCGAAATATAACATCTTCCACGACTGACGTCATAATTCATTACACCATCCAATCAAATCCATTGCTAAAAGCGGGCTTTTACAAAATATTGATCTACCTCTTAGGATCAAGGTATCCAAGTTGTCGGCAAACAACAGTAGCATCCGGAACACCAAAATTATCATCACAAACGTTTCCCCACTCTCCACTATGGTAAACCTCCACCCTTCCCTCGACAGGTCCTCGTTCAGTACTCAATCTAAGAGTCACTGGATCTGAAATAAAACAATATTTGAACATCCATGTTAGGTTTGCAGCACAGATGATATCTCGTCTATACGTTAGTAAACACGCTAGTAAACTCATCACACCAATTAATACGTCATGCCAATGAGACGTCAGTAAACTCGTCAAGCAAAATAAATACGTCACGTCATTGAGACGTCAGATCAGTAAACTCGTCAAGCAAAATAAATACGTCACGTCATTGAGACGTCACATTATTAAACTCGTCACACAAATTAATACGTCACGTCATTGAGACGTCAGATCAGTAAACTCGTCAAGCAAAATAAATACGTCACGTCATTGAGACGTCACATTAGTAAACTCGTCACACAAATTAATACGCCATGCTAGTGAGACGTCACATCAGTAAACTCGTCAAGCAAAATAAATACGTCACGTCATTGAGACGTCAGATCAGTAAACTCGTCAAGCAAAATAAATACGTCATATCATTGAACACGCGAGTGCACACGTTACGTCATGTCAACAAGCATGTAATGTCAGAAAAGAACGTCACGTCACTTCAGAAAACAAGTCACGTCAGTAAACAAATCAGTCTGTACACGGTACAATAGACCTTTTCCATTTAAATATGATTAGTATGGAGTAAGAGTGATTTGAGAAAGACGTCAAGGTGGTGATTTTATGCAGTCACATAACGTTACCTTTTCAAGGTTTGCATTATGAGCTTCGTTCTTGATTCAATATGGACGACGCGTGAATAGGTCAATAGGTTAGGAAATACATACCAGTTATAGTGACCGTTTTATCAAGCTGTAGATGAGTCGTGCCTAGGTGGTCACGACCCGTGTATCGGCACGAATATACTCCAGAGTCATTTTTCGTTGGATTTTCTATATCCAATTGGAGGTAAGATGCTGTGACATTGGTAGAAACTATAGATCCAGTCACAGTGTATTTCTGTGTAGACAACCCAGCTCCCAGGACTGGTGCTTGTCCAACAGACACTGAGCATAGCATTGACGGGGACGTCCCATCATTGGTCCTTCGGATTTCAAGGTTGAAGACTGTGTTGACGTGAGGGTCGTTTGGAGGAGAGCATCTCAATGTGAGGTTGCTTGATCTCTCCCGGATAAAAATCGCTGGAGATATAACCAGTACTGGGTGGCCAGCTAGAAAATTAAAAAAATTGAAGTCCAAATACATACAATTTGATAAAAGTGAGGACCTTGACCCTTAGAACTAAAGAAGCTGTGACGTCAAGAATATGTTGACATCGAAAATACGCACATCAAGAAAACACTTAAAAACGCAGATGCAGCGTTCAATTAAGTCTTATACAGGCGAATCGAAGCATCTATTTATACTTACCGTCAATGGATGTGACTCCTGAAGCCGCAAGAGCGAAATGATCCGCGCGAATCAAAGGTTGATTTGCGACCTCTATTTTTGGGTTCTGGCTTGGTTTTGGGTTTTTGGAATGGATTCGGATCCGTAACCAGAATGTGGTCGGACGTAACCATACTTGGACGTGGAATGAGGGTGGTAGTTTATTTGAGCCCCATAGTGTTCTGAAAGAGAGTATATTTTTATTTAGACAATTTCTAGTCTTTGTATGTGTATAAGAGAAACTTGTAGCTTCTATTTACATCATTCTGATTTTCTAGTCTTTGTATGTGTATCAGAGAAACTTGTAGCTTCTATTTACATCATTTTGATTTTCTAGTCTGTATATGTGTTTTGGATACACTTATAGCTTCTATTTACATCATTCTGATTTTCTAGTCTTTATATGTGTATCAGAGACACTTATAGCTTCTATTACACCATTCCGAATTTCTAGTCTTTATATGTGTTTTGGGTACACTCTAGTCTTTGTAGGTGTATCAAATACACTATAGCTTCTATTTGTAATTCCAGAAGAAACTTCACGGTCGATAATATCACGTTGCTTAATTGATAGCGACGTCAAGTCTTTTTCCCCATCCTAATCTGCCCTCCCCATTCTCCCTTCTGACGCGTAATATTTCCGATTTATAAAAAAAAACAATATACTTACGACAGTGTACATACACAATAACCGTCACTAATATCTACAAGTATAAAAAAACCCCAGAAAAGCTCGAAAAATGAAATGGAAATAGAGTTTTACGTCCTACTTTCCGCACCTTATGGGCTAATAAAGACGGGCAACACCTGCAGTGTACAGTGAGGGCAATTTTGCCGGGACAACGGCATTAGCCTACTCTTTTTCGATTTCCAAAAGGGATTTTTAACGTGCACACGGGGTCTCGGTTTACTCTTGAATTCGAACAAGGTTTTTTCCATGTCAGACCCCACGCCATCAAGACCAATATTTCCCGGTGGAAAAATAAATGATATTGTGCTACCTACCAAAATCACCCTCGTGTCCATTATTCACCAAAGTTAAAATCTTTATCACCAAATTATGTTCTTATCTCGAAAGTCTTATCTGCAAGGTATGAAACACTTATCTCAGAAAAGCTCATTTACTTTTAAAGGCCATGATTCGCCATATTTTGGGGTTAATTTGAGCCTTGACAATAACGTAATTACTCAAACTAGGAGTCAAGGGGGGGGGGGGGGGGGGGGGGGGGGGGGGTTAAAAAGGGGCCCCCCAAAAAATTGGGGG
>NW_008710566.1:412158-493100 GCF_000327385.1 Lottia gigantea
GGTTAAAAGGGGCAGCTCATATATATTGTGTTCATAGTTACTAACACGTCTCAATACACCATTACACTACCTGAATATATAATACGGACATCTCGTGCCGTTACTTGATTTTTTCTTGACTATAGTGAGAAACGACGCAAGGAGTTAATTTGCTTTAAGTGGGGCAGTGGCGGAGCCAAAGGTGGGAAGGGGGGGTGGAGAGGGGGCAAACCGCCCCTCCTCCCCATCACAGTGCCGTAGGGAAGTTTTTCTGGCAAAAAACTAGGTTAGAAATTAGGGCAATCTCCGAAATTTCGCCCCCTCTCGGACACAAACCGGACTCCACCACTGAATACCTTATCGTCTTGTAGATAAGGTCTATAATATTAAATTTGGATCATTTTTGTTTATTCAATCCTTAACCTTGTTACATTATGGTGCAGTCATGAAAAAGATGAGTCGTCAATGGAATTTTCAATAATACGGATAACCATGGATAGGCTACACATGGCTAAGGAGGCTAAAAGTTCAACGATTTACTGCGAACACTCTACTGATTAGCTAAGCTAAAGAATGTCCGTTTCCGAGACCAATGTACGATTGGCACCACGGTTGAACTATGGAGATTCGTTGTCCGCGCGTTGATGCCATGGAATTGAAATAATGCTCAAAATCCCAAGATTCACCCCTTGGTATGAACAAATCAGAGGGTACCTTATGTATTGTAGTATAATATTTGTAATTGAAACTTTTCGGAAGAATTTGTCATAACTTTAAGGTTTTGATCGATCTTTGAGTCATCGTAACCTGTGTAGCTTTTACTATTTTTAGTTCTTCTCTGGGTCAAGGGGGACTAAAAAAAATTCAAATAATCTAATTTCGTTATCAACAATGTCCAAATTTTGTACTGAATCATTATCAAAATTCCGCGGTTTCTCGACAACGGAAATAGAAAGTAGGGATCAATCTAGTCAAAGGCCCTCAACTTTATCATAAATAGGGCGGTAAAAACGGTTAAACTTAAAGGAAATACCGCCTCTTAGAACGGACATAAAATTCAACTACTTAAACCAGGCCATTATGATTATATATTCATCAGTTGGACAATATAACCATGATACTAAATAATTATTGAAAAACATTTCTATGGATTTATTGGATTATAGAGGGATTCTGCCGTTCAGTTTTGACACTAGATAAGACCACAGTCCCACAAAGCTACAAAGCTTAAATTTGCCGGGCATATCCACATGGACTACCGGGACATCTGAGAAAAAACTCAAAACGTTAAATACATAACTATACGAAATAAACCGATTTGGCCCAAGTTTTGGACTTCAAGCCCTTTACGAGAGTCCCACGGCTATGGAGGTAAATATTAGACGCTCTGAGTACTCTTGATTTCTATTTTTGGACAAGTTAACGTACAGACATCGACCACCTTAGTGTAAAAATGTTGGGATCCTGACAACCAGTTTCAAAAATAATCTAATGTCATGAAATTGTAATCGGATTACAAGGAAACTTTTAAATTTTAAACAGACAGCTTAGTTTCATCAGTACGTGATTCGGTTACAGGACAGTTGTTTTATTTGCACTCTCGCCATCTTGCACCATCGAAGATCGTCGCCATCGTTCAAAACAGTGCAGGGAGGTCAACTTCCGGTTCCATTTGGATTACAGGTTTTCCTTTGGCGCTATTTTTATAATCTAGCCTCTACATTGAGCGAGCAATCTGTATCAAGAGCGAGACCCCAAACTGCCATCAACAACAATTTCTAGAGTTTTCTTTTTCGTAAGATGTAAAACTCCAAAGGTTCTAAAACTTCTCTTGAGAGAGCTTTTGTGGGCTTTAATTGGTTGCGCGAAAATGAATTGTTTGAGCACTAGCGGACATTCACGACGAATCATTCAGCACTAGAAGACATTCACGACGAATCATTCAGCACTAGAAGACATTCACGACGAATCATTCAGCACTAGAAGACATTCACGACCAATCATTCAGCACTAGAAGACATTCACGACGAATCATTCAGCACTAGCGGACATTCACGACGAATCGTTTGAGCACCAGTGGACATTCACGACCAATCATTCAGTACTAGAAGACATTCACGATCAATCATTCAGCGCTAGCGGACATTCAAGATGAATCAATGAGCACTAGAAGACATTCACGACCAATCATTCAGCACTAGCGGACATTCACGACGAATCGTTTGAGCACCAGTGGACATTCACGACCAATCATTCAGTACTAGAAGACATTCACGACCAATCATTCAGCGCTAGCGGACATTCAAGATCAATCAATGAGCACTAGAAGACATTCACGACCAATCATATCAGCACTAGCGGACATTCACTACGAATCGTTTGAGCACCAGTGGACATTCACGACCAATCATTCAGCACTAGCGGACATTCACGACCAATCATTCAGCGCTAGCGGACATTCAAGATCAATCAATGAGCACTAGAAGACATTCACGACCAATCATATCAGCACTAGCGGACATTCACGACCAATCATTCAGCACTAGCGGACATTCACGACCAATCATTCAGCACTAGCGGACATTCACGACCAATCATTCAGCGCTAGCGGACATTCAAGATGAATCAATGAGCACTAGAAGACATTCACGACCAATCATTCAGCACTAGCGGACATTCACGACCAATCATTCAGCGCAAGCGGACATTCACGATGAATCAATGAGCACTAGAAGACATTCACGACCAATCATTCAGCACTAGCGGACATTCACGACCAATAATTCGGCACTAGTGGACATTCACGACCAATCATTCCACTAGCGGACATTCACGACCAATCATTCACTGCTAGCGGACATTCACGATGAATCAATGAGCACTAGAAGACATTCACGACCGATCATTCAGAACTAGCGGACATTCACGACCAATAATTCGGCACCAGTGGACATTCAGGACGAATCATTCAGCACTAGAAGACATTCACGACCAATCATTCAGCACTAGAAGACATTCACGACCAATCATTCAGCGCTAGCGGACATTCACGATGAATCAATGAGCACTAGAAGACGTTCACGACCAATCATTCAGAACTAGCGGACATTCACGACCAATAATTCGGCTCTAGTGGACATTCACGACCAATCATTCAGCACTAGCGGACATTCACGATGAATCATTCAGCACTAGCGGACATTCACGATGAATCAATGAGCACTAGTGGACATTCAAGACCAATCATTCAGCACTAGCGGACATTTACGACGAATCGTTTGAGCACCAGTGGACAGTCACGAGGAATCATTCAGCACTAGCAGACATTCACGATGAATCATTCAGCACTAGCGGACATTCACGATGAATAAATGAGCACTAGAAGACATTCACGATGAATCATTCAGCACTAGCGGACATTCGCGATAAATCAATGAGCACTAGAAGATATTCACGATGAATCATTCAGCACTAGCGGACATTCGCGATGAATCAATGAGCACTAGCGGACATTCACGACCAATCATTCAGCACTACATTCACGATGAATCATTCAGCACTAGCGGACATTCACGATGAATCGTTTTAGCACTTGCGGAACTCTCATTATGGATCCGTTTAGCGTGTGAACTGTTACGGTGAACCATTTGATTGATATCATTCATGGTAAAACAGTCAATCGCTAATAGAATGAATTTTCACGGTAAACCGTTTGAGCGCTACCGTAGCTTTCACGGTAAACCATTTGAGTAGTTTCAACGTGTCGCTTCAAATTAACCCATTGGAACGCAATATACCAGAATTCTCACGTTGAAAAAGTTTCGAAGTAGACGGATAAAGCTAAGACATAACTTTCAGTGAACTGTGTTTGAGCTTAAGTGTCGACAAAGCTTTCGTAGTGGAGTTGGCACAAGCAAAACTTTCACTTTGCTCAATATTTACACTTTCAATATTGATCAATCTCTATACACGTGGCGAAAGGATACATAATTCGAGAAAACATTGTTTCCTGCTTGGAGTTGTTTTGTCATTTAATTCTCTAAACACGAAACTCTCAAAAAAAGGTCGTGATTAAAATTTTCTTGAAATTAAGCATTTTCTTATTTTGAACAATAAATCTTTGCCACTAAACGCGGTTACAGGTTGATAAAGTACTAAAAAGTACCTTTCTGACACCACGACCAGTGTTTCCAAAAGTGAGCTTGATATTAATTTTTCCTAATTTCCTTGCAAGTTCCTCGGTCAAAAATTTAGTCTTTAAGAGATATTGTAAAGAGGTTTTCTAAAAATATTGTGTATACCGGTAGTAGTCTACTTTCAATTTTAAAACATCTTTACAATCCCTTTAAAAGACGAGTTTTTTTGGTCAAATGGTAATAGCCAAAACTTTCTCTTGACTCTTTAAGAATTTACGATGACTTGACTTACATTTAACATGACTGTCAATTCGAAAATTACGTAGTAGCACATTGTGAGTTATCAGTCCCAAATCGCATGATATAGTTCTTGTAGATCAAGGGGCGGCTGTCGCAATCCGACTCTCTACCTTTTGCGAACTGAAAATAAGTTGACCGCGAACTTCCACAATACATTGTTATATAAATGTTTGTTGTTCAAAAATTGCCATCACTGTACTGATAATACGTGACCAGGTTTTTCAAGACAAATCAATCGGATTCCGTTGTAAATCTGATTATGAAAATAAGACAGCATCTTACCTCAATTTCCTCAAAATAAAATTTCTCGAGTGATGTATTCTCAGAATTTCTTGGCCTCTTGGAGATCAAAAAGGTCGTTTGATCCGTTGTATATTGTGTATCATAGCATACTTATAGCTTCTATATAGCCTACACTATTCTGATGTTCTAGTCTTTCTGATTTTCTATCCCCTGTATGTATATCAGAGACACTTATAGCTTCTATTTACACCATTCTGATTTTCTAGTCTTTATATGTGTATCAGGGTCACTTATAGCTTCTATTTACACCATTCTGATTTTCTAGTCTTTATATTTGTATCAGGGTCACTTATAACTTCTATTTACACCATTCTGATTTTCTAGTCTTTATATGTGTATCAGGGACACTTATAGCTTCTATTTACACCATTCTTTTTTTCAAGTCTTTATATGTGTATCAGGAACACTTATAGCTTCTATTTACCCTATTCTGATTTTCTAGTCTTTATATGTGTATCAGGGACACTTATAGCTTCTATTTACACCATTCTGATTTTCTAGTCTTTATATGTGTATCAGGGACACTTATAGCTTCTATTTACACCATTCTGATTTTCTAGTCTTTATATGTGTATCAGGGACACTTATAACTTCTATTTACATCATTCTGATTTTCTAGTCTTTATATGTGTATCAGGGACACTTATAGCTTCTATTTACATCATTCTGATATTCTAGTATTTATATGTATCAGAGACACTTATAACTTCTATTTACACCATTCTGATTTTCTAGTCTTTATATGTATCAGGGACACTTATAGCTTCTATTTACATCATTCTGATTTTCTAGTCTTTGTATGTGTATCAGGAACACTTATAGCTTCTATTTACACCATTCTGTTTTCTAGTCTTTATATGTATCAGGAACACTTATAGCTTCTATTTACCCCATTCTGATTTTCTAGCCTTTGTATGTGTATCAGGGACACTTATAGCTTCTATTTACACCATTCTGATTTTCTAGTCTTTATATGTGTATCAGAAGACACTTATAGCTTCTATTTACACCATTCTGATTTTCTAGTTTTTATATGTGTATCATACACCATTCTGATTTTCTAGTCTTTACATGTGTATCATACACCATTCTGATTTTCTAGTCTTTATATGTGTATCAGGGACACTAATAACTTCTATTTACCCCATTCTGATATTCTAGTATTTATATGTATCAGGGACACTTATATCTTCTATTTACACCATTCTGATTTTCTAGTCTTTATATGTATCAGGGACACTTATATCTTCTATTTACACCATTCTGATATTCTAGTATTTATATGTATCAGGGACACTTATATCTTCTATTTACACCATTCTGATTTTCTAGTCTTTATATGTGTATCAGAGACACTAATAGCTTCTATTTACACCATTTTCTAGACTTTTCATGTGTTGCTCGGACACTTATAGCTTCTATTGCAAGTACAAGCTTTGTGGGTAAACCCGACGACCGCATCCCTTTAGACAAATTTCTCCAGAACATTGTCATAATAGACGGTTTGACGGATTTGCCTTCTTGTCGTCACACTGTGTGTCTTGTACTATCGTACTGATTCAGATAAAGAACGAGGTCCAGACAAAACTTCCGAACGTTTCCGATGTGTAAATCAAATATCTTCATATAAACCATCGTACAAAAAGTGTCTCAATGATACACATACACATGCTCGAATTCCATTTCATTTGTCCAATAAGGTACAGAACAGTAGGATATAAAACACCATTTCATTACATTAGTTCAATAAGATACAGAACAGTAGGATATAAAACACCATTTCATTTCATTAGTTCAATAAGATACAGAACAGTAAGATATAAAACACCATTTCATTTCATTAGTTCAATAAGATACAGAACAGTAGGATATAAAACACCATTTCATTTCATTAGTTTCATAAGATACAGAACAGTAGGATATAAAACTACATTTCATTTTATTGGTCTAATAAGATACAGAACAGTAGGATATAAAACACCATTTCATTTCATTAGTTTAATAAGATACAGAACAGTAGGATATAAAACTACATTTCATTTTATTGGTCTAATAAGATACAGAACAGTAGGATATAAAACACCATTTCATTTCATTAGTCTAATAAGATACAGAATAGTAGGATATAAAACACCATTTCATTTCATTAGTTCAATAAGATACAGAACAGTAGGATATAAAACTCCATTTCATTAATCCAACAACTACAAAACAGTAGGCCAAGACATAAAGCTCCATTACATTCATTAGTTCAACAAGGAAGGATATAACAGTTAATACAGTTTGTTCGATCGGCATATCAACTTCACCAGTTGCTGACCGTATTTTGCTTACCTGTCAGGGTACGTAGGTCAAGGACGAACAATGCCATGACTATATAAGGCGGTAAAGTAGAGATGTTTCTTCAGAAAATCAAACGACTTTAATTTATTAAGACACTTACACTTATTAGGAAAACTAAGGTAGGTTAGACTACATTTTTCGTTTTTAAATGCTTTGTAATGCTCAATCAAAAATTTTGAGGTGAGTAATTGATAAGAACTCAGACGTGTGTTTTGGATATGAAATCCCTACCAGGACAACAAATTGATAGATAGAAACTAACTTCGGACTTAAAGCGTAACACGAAATATGCCGACTCATTGAACAGGGGTGCTTTTTTCAAAAATTTATTCATAGAAAGATATATCTAGAATAAACAGTTCAGATCAATAGGATATAAAATTTACTGCCTGATTTTCTGCCTAGTTTGTGACGATTATGAATTTAGGAATATTTTCACCACTGACACCTGCTTTTTTGTGTACTTTATAGGACATTGTTTTCATTTTGTCGTTTCAGATCAGTGCCATGAATCCATTTCAAGTATTAAATTGTGGAGCTGCTTTGACAGTTTTCCTCATCATTTCCGACATGACCATAGTGTCTTCTACGTCTACGTGTCATCGCATGATCGGACATCGCACCATCAAGTTAGGTAACTGCAGAGAAAAGAGAATTCCGACGTTCGGGTGCCAAGGAAAGTGCGAGTCGCATACCAGAACATCTCCGTTCGATCCCTCCACCATTGAGCGGTCGTGTTCGTGTTGCCAAGAACTGAGCAAAAAGGAAGTTCCAGTAGAAATACTGTGCCCAAGGAAAAACGGTATGAGAGGTTACAGACGAGTTATTATCCGAGTTCAGCAGATTACGGCATGTATGTGTCGGTCGTGTTCGAACGCCATCAATCTTCAAGCTGCAGAAAACCTTGTGGACTGAACCTGTTATTACCGAACTTCGAAAAATATCCCATCTTCCAGACAACAGAAACTGAAATTTCGAAACATGATTCCAGAGGAAATGAAATTCTGTTGGAAGATGAAAGCAGGACAGTCCTTACCTCGAAGGACTTTGAATTGCTGCAGAAATAATAACTTGTATAATATTTACAAGACCTTTGATCTCTTACATGATACGTCATCATCATCATCAACGCATCATATGTGACGTACAAATGTAACAACCATTACTGACGTCACATTCCTGACGTCAAGTAAAATATATTACGTCATCTATGGAAAAAAACATTGACAATATCATCATCATCATCACGTTTTATTTATTCGATTTGGGTGCAGGCACCGACATTATCATCAATCATCATCATCATCATCATCACCACTGTCAGTGCTCTTCATTCTCTTTATGGGATTGTGATAATGTATAAAAAAGAAAAAATTCATTTGATACTAATAGCTTTTTTTTTCTCCTTTGTTATTCGTAATACTTTTTTTTTCTTGTAATATTTTAAATTTTCAACTGATTTTAATATATTTTTGTGCTGTTAATTTCATATTAATTCAAGATTTCCGTAGATCAAACACCTAATCTATGATTATGAAATGTTGATAATATACATTTTGATTATGATTATGATGATTATTTCTCTAGTGTTATAATAATTTACATTTCGATTTTGTTTATAAATTGCAGTTGCTGATGTTGTTTTTGCGGTTGTTATGTTAAGGATAGCTGAGGTAATTCAGAGTATCTCAGATAATTATTTTTCTTTTCTTTTTCTGGCGGCAATTTTGCTGACAGATGGCAGAGCAGATTTGGTCTGTCGCAATGTCATTGTGAACTCCCGCGAACCTTTTATAAATTCAGCGTATATTTTGATATTATGGTGTTTGATATAGTCCCTCGTGCTGTTGCATAAATTTATATATATTTTTGTTTCTTAAACTTGTCACCACATATGGTGTGTATTTGTTAATGCATTATTTTGTTATGATGTTGCTTTTTTCAAACTTGTTTATGTATACACTATATTTTTTTGTATATCTATTAATTGTTCTTTCTATCTATCTATCTATCTATCTATCTATCTATCTATCTATCTATCTATCTATAGTTGTTGTGTTGATGTTGTCAGTGATGATAATTTTGTGTTTTATAAATTTTATAAATCTTATATCTATGATGCCTATGACAGCTTTATATTAATATAATAAATTATATACATATATATATATATAGTTTAACAATTGTATCTCCTCTAGCCCTTAAAACCATGAACATTTTTCTTTGACCCTTAAAATCCCCAAAAGAAGGTCGTATTAGAAAATGAAGTGGAGTTTTACGTCCTACTTTTCTGCACCATGTGGGCTAATGAAGACGGGCAACGCCATTCAGGGTGCGATGAGGGAAATTTTGCCAGGACAGCGGCATTAGCCTGCTCTTTTTCGATTTCCAACTGTCGAGGGATTTTTAACGTGCACAGCCTGTAGCACACGGGGCCTCGGTTTATTGTCCCATCCGAACGACTAGACGCTTTTTCCATGTCAGCCCCTCTTACCTGCATCACTGACGGGGGGAAACTGGGTTGAAAAATCCGAAGGTATTTTCCCGACCTATTCCGGGATTGAACCCTAGACCTTGAGGTTGGCGAGCAAGCGTCTAACAAACTGAGCCACCGCGGCTCCCGAAGGTCGTATTAGAGAGGAAGTGGCAGAGATTCCCCGCTCCCTTCCAGTTGTCGAGGGATCTTCAGCGTTAACAGCCTGTAGTGCACAAGGCATCGATTTGTCGGTTCAGGTTAGCCTGCACTTTTTCAATTTCCATCAGTCAAAAGAAATCTTAGACGTACACAGCCTGTAGCATAAGACGTCTCGGTTCAATTTTCCATCCGAACAAATGGACACATTTCATATCAGTCCCACCGACCTACATTTATAACAATGGAAAATGGATGCATTTATCATCTCTTCAAATCAATCAAATCTTGCAAGGCAATTGGAGTCACCCAAAGAATAAACACAAAACGAAAAATCCAAAGCTGCAATTCAATGTATTTGACTGAAGAATACGATCTAACCCGGCGTTTTATGTAGAGTTTTCCCCACAAACAGCATAGTATAGGTCTACTACAAACAGAATTACGCTCAGACTCCTTTTGTCCGCTAGGCGCTAGGCGTAGGCGTATACGCATCCGTATGCGTGTGCGCGATCCGTAGTACTTGACATACTATCTACATATGCACATAATGAGCCATGTCGACGTCGTTTTCTTGCTATTTGCGCAACTACAGAAAAGGGAGTCTGGGCCTTACACATGGAAATCAACTGTTGATGCATTTACAACACGAACCGAGATCAAACCAGCCGACATCGTATGAATCTACTGCGACAACGTAGACGGCCGTAACTAAATATGGCAATGTTTGGCATCTACATGACAAACAATTTGCAATCTGTCTGAAAAATAGTAAATTAAGGAAACATTTTAGGCAGATATTTACCATGATTACTTGAGAAAGAAAGAAAACATATGCTACTGGCGAATGAAATGAACGAAGTTTTACGTCCTATTTTTCTGCATATGACGAATAAAGGGATGGCATAAAGGAATGCATGAGAGTATAATGATTAAAAAAAAAGTTCCCAGGGAGAGCCCCAACCCACTTTAGTCCATGGTGCCCTACTCGTCTAGTTGAACCACTGTCACTGAAAGTTCTTCTATCGCTCTGCCACATATATTCAACTTTATGGAAACTGTCGAAGGATTTGTGGCGTTGGACTAATTTGGTAAAATTTGCAATTAGTAAAATTCGGAAATTAGTAAAACTCTGCTTACATGCAAGATTCTTGTAGAAAATATTGTTGATGTCCATCAAACTGTGCAATAGTTCTGTTGACATCTTCCGAATCAACCCAATAGGTAGGGGAAACGTAATGCGGGTCCCTGAAAATATTGGGATATAATAATGAAAACAACAAAATGAAATGAAGATTGAACGGGAATAGAGTTCCGCTCCCAGTGGAGTTTATGAAGATATGTAAGTCATACAATACGCAATCAGGGACGTTTTGAAAAAAGATAGCTTGCCAGGCAAGGTAATATACGCCCACTGGCAGCTTTGATTTTGAATAAAAATATTTAGCAGTACAGTAACAATCACCAGTATGAAATATTCAACCTTCAGTCATACACTTCTTCTGAACACTTTGGGGTGATACTGAATAATATTGAGTATGAGTTATTGCCCTAGTTCTTGAAAACGTGTTCAATTTTTGGCTCGTGAAAACTCTAGAAGGCAAATATTCAATCTTCTGCGCGGGACTGAATAATAAAGCCAAGTTTTGTCAAAATCCAGAAGAATCATGCCTTTTAGTGTTTTAGAGCTAAATTTGAAAGCGTTTTCAAGAACAAGGGCAATAACTCATACTAAATATTTTCCAATTCTTCTGACTTTCAATAGGGTTCATCCTTTGGGTGATAACGAAAAAAAAATTTAACGCGTTTTCAAGAACAAGGGCAATAACTCATACTAAATATTTTTCGATTCTTCTGATTTTCAATAGGGTTCATTCTTGGGTGATTACGAACACTCACACCAAGTTTTGTCAAAGTCCGTCAATAATTGTGTCATGTAGGGTGTTTACAAGCAATTGTGGACGGACGGACGGACATGGGTGACGGCAATATACGCCCCCCATTTCATGTGGGCGTTAAAAAAGGATAGGAGGGGGGGGGGGGGGTACTGTTTCTAATCAATATATAGTGAATCAAAGATAATTGGTTTACAAACCACATAAACATTAGCTATGTGAACTCTCTGCAGGGGTATCTAATTTAAAAATCACAAAAACATCATTAGCTATGTGAACTCTCTGCAAGAGATGTCCGATTTACAAACCACATAAACATTATTAGCTATGTGAACTCTCTGCATTAGATGTCCAGATTACAAACCTTAATACCACATATACATTATTAGCTATGTAAACTCTCTTCAAGAGAGGTCCGGTTTACAAACCTAAATACCACATAAACATCATCAGCTATGTGGACTCTCTTCAAGAGATATCCGGTTTACAAACCACATAAACATTATTAGCGATGTGAACTCTCTTTAAGAGAGGTCCGGTTTACAAACCTAAATACCACATAAACATTATCAGCTATGTGGACTCTCTTCAAGAGATATCCAGTTTACAAACCACATAAACATTATTAGCTATGTGGACTCTCTGCAATAGATATCCAGTTTACAAACCACATAAACATTATTAGCGATGTGAACTCTCTTTAAGAGAGGTCCGGTTTACAAACCTAAATACCACATAAACATTATCAGCTATGTGGACTCTCTTCAAGAGATATCCAGTTTACAAACCACATAAACATTATAAGCTATGTGAACTCTCTTTAAGAGAGGTCCGGTTTACAAACCTTAATACCACACAAACATCTTTAGCTATGTGGACTCTCTTCAAGAGATATCCAGTTTACAAACCACATAAACATCTTTAGCTATGTGGACTCTCTGCAATAGATATCCAGTTTACAAACCACATAAACATTATAAGCTATGTGAACTCTCTTTAAGAGATGT
The DNA here is from genome assembly GCF_000327385.1 of Lottia gigantea. Taxonomy (NCBI): domain Eukaryota; kingdom Metazoa; phylum Mollusca; class Gastropoda; family Lottiidae; genus Lottia; species Lottia gigantea. Next base: position 424,754 of record NW_008710566.1, read on the forward strand.
CCTGTTGACAGATCTAAACAACTCCCAGACATCATAAGCTATGATTCAAGAGATGCCGAATTGATAACCCCCGTCGCATTGTGGCCTAAGGTTTAATAATCGTGTGTTATAATTGGGTGTTTTAATTTTTTTACTTACGAATTACAACAGCCCGTGTGGACGAATCGGTTCTCCTTTTCGAAATTCTCTTGTTGTTTTTTAGTCCTGAAATAGCCTGGAAATCGCTCGTTCACGGTTGCACTGGAAAATAATGAATCAAAAAATTAATCACATCATTACTAATTAGTTCTAAGTAAGGTAATTAAATCAACTTTAAAAAAAAATAATCAAAACCTTTTTCTCTTCTCACATTTTTTCATGATCATATTAGGAACGTATCACTTCTCGTAAACCACCGGCTTTATTTCTCTATTAAATGTAGCCAGTCTCATTAATATAAAAATCTATTTTTATTAGCTTTTATTTTTAATATAGCCACTTAAGTTAGGGTCTAACGACAGCCCGTTTGCCAAATCAACCTTTTGACCCAACTCGATTACGTCTGCTTTAACCTATAAAATTTCTACCTTTTTCAGCGGTGTTTATCAGTTAAGGTCAAAAGGTCAATTTGACGAACGTTCAAGAAGGCTGTCGTTAGACCCTAACTGAAGTGGCTATATATAAAAACGGAACGAAAGTTTGGTCTAATTTTAATTAGACTGGGATGTAGCACGACAAATCTGTCCCAATGACCGGATTTGTCGGGCTATTTTGGAAGATGTTAATTAAGGTAGGCAATTTAAAGCATCTCACCGTTGAAGTAGACAGGACTGAAACAATCAGGGCGAGAAATTTGATCGACTACTAGCACCTGTGATCAACTAGATGATCGCATATTCCGATCTGTATCTGTATATATCTAAACACTAAGAACTACGTCTATACAACATTAGCTACTTTTCTTGTAGGCCGACAGTGAAATCCCCACTAAATCGGCATCCAATCGGAACTATGGAAGGTGTTGGTTTAGAGTAATAGGCTACTCAAACAGAGTTAAATCCCTGGTCATATGTCGTGCACAATAGCATAATATCAAGTAAATATCAATGGAGTAATGTACGATGTATCACGGAGTTTTAAAAAGCAGCAACTGTATAGGAGAGATCGGCCATGATGTCATAGAGGTGTTTTTTGTATCACATGATACACAACTTTAACAGTTGTAAGAGTGGTTTGTCCTACCAATTGTCTTACTCAAGTCATGCAGTGTCCTATTTTCAGTATATCCAGGCTAAACTGATTTCTGAATTTGTATGTTAGTGAATACAGTCAATCAGAGCCCCGGACAGAAAACTGTAAACAGTTTGGCTGTGTATATTCGGGGATTCTGATTGGCTGTATTCACTAGCGTACAATCCAATTGAATCGCTCTTTGTATTTCAAACGTCCGCGATACAAATTTATGATGTCACGGTATAAGACGTGGTTCTTACCCTCTACTTGGTATGAAAGATGATGGTGTTGGTCCTTGAGAGTGAATTTTATGTAAAACAGCCGAAACTAGTATTATCAAAATAGCCAATAGGATAAACGTTGAGATAAACTGAAAATAGATATTGTCCAATCAGAACGCTTAGATAAGAAACACTAAATAAGCAATAGGATAAACGATATGACAATCTCAAAACAGATTCTGTCAACAACAAAAAAAAAACAAGCAAAAAATGGAATATCCAGTTCTGTTTCTTTAATCAGATTGAAAACGTAGATAAAAATACTTACGGCACAGAAACAAAAACGGTTTGATTTTCCCGGTTTTGTGGTTGTTTCTTGAACTTCCATGTTTCTCGTTCCAAATTAGTTTCTCGGTGGAATGTGTTTAAATCCGTTAAGTTCCGTTGCTATTCAGCTTGCGCCTGTTGCAGAAAATGTAAATTGTTGAAACGTTGTGCGACATTATAAAGCAGACAGTATTATTCAATGGCAAAGACACATAGTTTGTAAGAAAACTCCCTGAACAGGAGCGTCAAATAAAGGTGAATATTCTGCAGCAAAAAGACTCGTTTAAAATATGACTGGTTAGAGCTTAACACGTGTTTTAAATATAAAATTCTGACCAGGTTTAGTTTGTGAAATGTTATAATTTACGACACTTACCCAACTAGAGTTACACATACAAAAATGAAGCATTATAAATAACCCCGGTTTTAATAGTCGAACCGGATGTGTGAACTTCAACTAGTTCAAGGGAAACAGTCGATTATATTCAACGTCAGTGGCGGGGCCAGGTTTACGTCCCGGGGACAGTGATTGTTGTTCCATAAAGCTGTGTCTATATATTTTAGTTATGAGAGTTTTGCAAACTCTTCGAGAGAAACACTATTGTTATTGGCAGAGTATTTTCACTCTTTCTAGAACACATGATACCACCCCCCTTAGGAGATCCACAAGTATTCAGTTTAATTTACGGGATGGGCTATCAATTTAAAAAAAATACGGTTATAGTATAGGATATTCGGGCAAAGATATGATTTCCGCCTTGCGGCTCCGCCACTGTTCAACGTAGACAATCCTCTGAAGTATCGAATTTAGGCTATTGTCAGCTTTTTCAACGGTCTAATTAAAATTAGACTTTATCCTTTAAAATGTATTACTTTTCTCCGAAAAGTTGCATCAACCCGGATATAAACCCAAATACAAAATTGTACTTAAATGAAATATTCGTGTCAGCACGAAACCTATATCACGTCCGGTTCAGCAGAAAGCAATGGGAATGTAAATACATACAATTCAACATAGAAAACATTAAACAATGAATGGCATAAATAATATTATATTCTTTTATTTACAGATAAATGAAACGAAAACAGAGAGATTTACTTATTTCTGTTTCAACTAAAGATGATAAAAAATAGGTTTTCTAGCTTTGTTGTGTATTGGAGAAAACCACTGACATCGAGCAATACCGGCCCACATAGAAATGAAATGAAATGAATGGAGTTTTACGTCCTACTTTTCTGCACCATGTGGGCTAATGAAGACGGGCAACGCCATGAGGGAAATTTTGCCAGGACAGCGGCATTAGCCTGCTCTTTTTCGATTTCCAACTGTCGAGGGATCTTTAACGTGCACAGCCTGTAGCACATGGGGCCTCGGTTTATTGTCCCATCCGAACGACTAGACGCTTTTTCCATGTCAGCCCCTCGTTCCTGCATCACTGACAGGGGGAAACCGGGTTGAAAAATCCGAAAGTATTATCTCGACCTATGCCGGGAATGAACCCTGGACCTTCAGGTTAGCGAGCAAGCGTCTAACTCACTGAGCCACCGCGGCTCCCACCGGCCCACATAGAGAGATGAGTGTGAATAAAAGACAAAATAAAACAAGAAAACAAAACCTTAACCAAACACAAACAGAAATTAGTTGATTATGAAAATGCCAGCATTTATAAATAACAAAACAGAGATTTCTTAAGTCTTGACAAAATCTTATCAAAATCAACATTTTTAATACTTATTCATCATAGGCGCTGGAAGCAGGGCATCCTTATCTTAGGCATTTTTGAGTGAGAGGAGGAGGGGGGTGGGGGCTAGGTTGATGTAGAAACCAAAGACACATTATCCATAATTCCTATGGAAGCTGTCGGAGGCAGGATGTGGGTGGGGGTCTGTAGACAGCCTATTCGTACCATTAAGCGTATCCAGAAATTAACCTTAATCAATACATCTGAAGAAGGAGGGTGCTGGACAAATTTCAGACATCATGAAAGACATCATGAAATACAGGAAACAAAAACACCCCTTATTTCACAAATGAGCTTTTCCAGACATACATATACACTTTCATATTAATAGAACGAATGTATGTGTGGAAGAGTCCAATATAAAGTTGAGGGGTGTCAAATAGATGAGCTTTGCACTATATCCAGCATAAGCTGAAGTCTTTATCACCTCCCATAATTCTTGATTTTACAATATTTTGATTCCAAATAAAACAGGAAGTTTGGGTTATGTTATAATGTTTGCATCTCTTTCATTAATTCTTCAAGAGATTTCTCAGTGTTATCCACCATGGCGCCAGAATCAGAGTTCTAAAAATAAAACAGAATTTATCAAATTTTAATTGGAGATGAGTATTAAAATACATTTGAAATGAATTAGCTTATTGGACTAATGAAATGAAATGGATTTTTACATTAAGTGAATTTACCAACTGTACTTTCAATTGATAGTTGACATATTTTTTAAGGGATCTTTAACATATATTTCCTACTATAGTGCCCATCCCTAGAAAAACATTTACTTTTTGTGATTGTTCACTGACCTGTGAAGGAGCAGGGGTCGTGTATGCGACCTTTAACCCCTGAACTAAATCGGGAACGAAACCTTCGGAATTTTTTAATTCTTCTTCTGTAGTTTCTGACACTAACTGAATTTCTGGGAAAAAAAAAATTGAATTCAAAGATTCAATAAACTTTTAAAAATAACTTCTACTGCTTTACAGCATCAATATGACTAGACTTCATTTTAAACGTGTTTTGGATAAAAAATCCAACATCAGGATAGCTGGTTTGTACGGAAGCTTATTAGTGCCATTCATTTTTGTTTTCTTTTAATTTCAAGTTAGTATGTTGAATTTTCAAGTTAGTATGTTGAATTTTCAAGTTACTAACTTGAAAATTCAACGACTTTTCAAGTTACTAACTTGAAAATTCAAGATAATAACTTGAAAATTCAAGTTACTAACTTGAAAATTCAACATAGTAACTTGAAAATTCATCCTGAAAATTCAAGATACTAGCTTGAAAATTCAAGATACTAGCTTGAAAATTCAAGATACTAGCCATGAATTTAATCAGAAGTAAACTAAACTTTCTCAAACCTTTCGATTTAAGTCCAATAACATCCATTTTAAGTTTCAGCAAAATCGGTTGAAAACTAAGAGAGTAATAGCATATTCAAGATTTTGGGGCAAGGGCAATAACTCTGATTCTAACAGTCGAAAATAGCTCAAATACGAACTTGATCTTCGTTTTATGAATATGTATACCGAATTTCATTTGATTCCATCAAAAAATCGAGTTTTTAGAGCGTTTACAAGCAAATGCTGACTGACCGACGGACGGACGGACAGGGGTGCCGACTATATACGTCCACATAGAGAGATGTGGGCGTATAATAATTATATTTTTATCAATGCAAAGACTTTCTAAGACTAACAGTAATATTTTGAGGCTGCCATTTCAATTCTCATAAAAATAATTTGCTCAGATAATAATCATCTGATGATACAATAATAAGCAAAATTCACTGGACAGGAGTGGTCAAACAGAAAGCGATAAATCTTACCAAAAGGATTGTCTTCATGGATAACATCATCTTCTTTTTCTTCAACTTTTTCTACTTTTGGTTTTGATTTTTCCCGCAACTAAATTAGAAAAAATAACGCTGGGCATCATAATAGGCCCATAATTGTAATGGCAGGCAAGTCGTCTAGGAGATTGATAAGAGCTTTCAACCGGGTTGAAAAATCCGAAGGCATTATCTCGACCTACATCGGGATTGAACCCTCGAACCTTCAGGTTTGCGAGCACCATGGCCACCATGGCCCTCTGGTGAAAAGGGTAAAAAATACTATACCTGGAATGCATGTTGTTGATTAACACAATGTCTGTCGTCACAGGTGGGGTTAGGTCGTAAGGTCATTGACGGGAAAAAATCTTGTAAAGCGTTATATCCTAAATAATAACTTACATCACCAAACTTTAATAAATATCTGCAAAACAAAATATAGACTTACGACAAGTCTCCCAAGCGTATACGCCCACCAGCAGCTTGATAAAGAGCTAAATTAGAACTGTAAAACAAACTCTATATCGTAGCCTGTAGAGTGAGCACGAGCCAAAAAAGTGAGAAAAAAAAAGACGAACGCGATATCTCTCAAGAAAATCATCGGATCATCACAAAATTCAATAGTGCACATCTTCATAATGATATTGACACACATACAAAAGATCAAAAGAATCTATAGAGAATTGTAGCCTGTAGAGTGAGCACGAGGTAAATGTGAACGGACGGACGGACAGACAGGGGCAACTACAATATACGCCCATACTGTATATTAATGGGATTTAAAACAGGCTTAGCATGTACAAAAGGCGGAGCTTATTCTGTCAATCACACTTAGCAGACTTGAGTGATGCATTTGATGGCCACACCCATTTTTATACCACAGTATATGGAAAGAAGTATACACTCTCCACAGACCTTTATCATTGACAGGGGAAAATTGGGTTGAAAAATTTAATGATCCCTCTCCCCTAAGAAATGACACAAAATAGGGGTTTTAGGTCCTACTTTTTTGTACCTGATTGGGCTAATGAAGTTTTCAATGATAGAAAGTTTGCAAGGACAGCAGAATTAGCCTATGGTTTTTGTGATTTTCATCTGTTGAGGGATCTTTAAAAATGGGTTCCCTTATTTTCATTTATGAAAATGAAAATGCTAATACTTATATGAATAGAAAGTAGAGGTGGTCTAATGACTTGAAAAAATACCAGTTTGTCTCACATGTCCATAATTAATTCATAATTAACCAAATAAGAAGAGAATTACCAGCAGAATTCCAATGATTGACCGATCAAGAAAGGTCAAAAAGATTTTTTTTGTTCATCAAGACTGTACATACATGGACATTTATGATTGGTTAAAACTCTTAATAATATGCAATGAGAACAAAATGATATGATTAAGAATACATGATAATTCATTAGAAACACCAATTAATCAAATAGTTTGCTTAATTTGACACTCAAAAATAAGGAAAACCATCTTTAATGTGCTCAGACTGTAGCACTCAGGTTGTTAGTTTATTGGCCCACCCGATATCTTAGTCCGTGGTAGATTACCCCCAACCCCCTTCCATAGTTTTAGTACATTTCCTTTAATTAATATTTCTTATTCATGATAACTTACAATTGAAGAGTTTCCTCGCAAAAATATCATACATGTATACTATTTTCACTTAATAAATTATATATATTTTTTATATGAAATACGCATTTTCCTTTTCATTTAATATAGGACAATTCCTCAGTTTCACCAGTGAAAATGTTTATTATGATTTCCATGGTTATTAATGTGCCTGTAGGAACCAGTGTTCTTCTTACATATTTCAGATTCGGAAGATAATGGATTTGCATTTCAAATATTCTATATCATTCTTTTAATCTAACTTCACAAACATTGCTCTATCACTAGAGGTTACGCCTACATGCCTGTGCCTGTGCTTTCGTTACATTGCTTAACAGCAATGTTACAACCTAAAATTCCTAACAACTAGACTATTGTTACATGTTTTCCCATTAAAAACCTTGTTTCTTACTTGAGAGTATTTTGGACTAGGAAACCAGCGACTACAGCCATGGTTGTAGGTAGACTAGCAGCACATACACCTTCACGTTTTAGAGTTTTTTCATCTGTTTTGGTGGATACAACAAGGGGTGGAGCACACTGTAAATATTAAAAAAAAAAACAATAAATACTTGTGTAAATTAAGGTTTATGTTCTAAATATTTTGTATTTTACTGATCCTTCTTCCACAATTTTCCAAAAATCAAAAGAAAAAAAAAAACAAATCAGCTCTGCTAGGGGGAGAAAACATAGGCTTGCGACAAGTCTCGCAAGCGAATACACCCACCTGCAGCTTGATAAAGAGCCAAATGTGAACTGTAAAACAAACTCTATATTGTAGCCTGTAGAGTGAGCACGAGCCAAAAAAGTGAAAAAAAAAAACGAATGCATATCAGAGTTTTAAGCAATATCTCTCAAGAAAATCATTGGATCATCACCAAATTCAATAGTACACATCTTCATAATGATATTGACACACATACCAAAGATCAAAAGAATCAATAGAGAATTGTAGCCTGTAGAGTGAGCATTAGGTAAATGCGAACGGACGGACGGACTGACGGACGGACCGACAGAGGCAACTACAATATACACCCATAATTACGTGTGGGCGTATTAAAAACCAACTCGGATGGACGAAATCATCAGAAACTTAACAATAAAATTCTTGTTTTTTAATTAAGTCAATACAGGGAAAATAGATAAATGCAGGTTAGTTCTGGCTTTTGTAAGGTTTTGTTTTCTCTCCTGCCCTTCAACCAAATTTTGGTCTTTTTTCACCCTCTTGCCTTTGTGGGTTCTAATAAATTTGATTTTTTCTACATTTTACTACAAATTTCCAAATTTCTTGAAAAAATCTGTAAAACAAGAAAATAAATGGCCTGGCCTTACACTACAAAAACTGTTTTATAATAGCATATCAGGTCGCCTTGCTCTGAATTTGATATTGGATTAAAGGAATACTTCCCTTTTTGAATGAAACATGAAATTAAATTAATTTTTTTAAGAGGTGTATATGTATCAGGTACGGAAAATTCAAGTTACTAAATTCAACATACTAGCTTGAAAATTCAAGATACTAACTTGAATTCAAGATACTAGCCTGAAAATTCAAGATACTAACTTGAATTCAAGATACTAGCCTGAAAATTCAAGATACTAACTTGAATTCAAGATACTAGCCTGAAAATTCAAGATACTAGCTTGAATTCAAGATACTAGCCTGAAAATTCAAGATACTAGCTTGAAACATGCTAGCTTGAAAATTCAACATACTAACTTGAATTCAAGATACTAGCCTGAAAATTCAAGATACTAACTTGGAAATTCAACATACTAACTTGAAAATTCAACATGCTAACTTGAAAATTACAAAAAAAAAAAATGAATGGCCCTAATACGCTTCCGTACTATATACATTAATAGGAATTTAACCCTCATGGCATATAGATCTTGTCATTTTATATAAAGGTATTTTAGCTAACGCATTACTTCATTTAAAACAATTTTATCCAAGACATGTTTTCATTCAAAAGTTTATTTTACACTCATGTGTTATAAATATCACACTTTTAATAATCTTTCTTTTTTTTATGTAAATATACCTTATATATTTTTAAATGTTTTTATAATACTACCTATCATAACTCATCAGTATGGACTTGTCTCTATAGCCTAAAGCAGTAGTATACATTCCTTTATATGTTGTGTTAACACTAGCAGACGACAGCCTAGTTATTATTAGAGCAATCTTTTAAACCAGATTTTTGGGAGCCGCTGTGGCTCAGTGAGTTAGACGCTTGCCCGCTAAGGTCCAGGGTTCAATCCCGGGATAGGTCGAGATAATACCTTCGGATTTTTCAACCCGGTTTCCCCCTGTCAGTGATGTAGGTAAGAGGGGCTGACATGGAAAAAAAGTCTAGTCGTTCGGATGGGACAATAAACCCAGGTCCCGTGTGCTACAGGCTGTGCAGGCTAATGCGGCTGTCCTGGCAAAATTTCCCTCATCGCACCCCGCATGGCGTTGCCCGTCTTCATTAGCCCACATGGTGCACAAAAGTAGGACGTAAAACTCTATTCATTTCATTTTTTTTAAACCAGATTTTTAAATTTTTATAGAAATATTCCTATGGATCTTTACAATTTTCGATTTTGGAGGTAAGATTCATCAACAGGGATACTCCAACCTATATGAAATATCTTAAACTTCTTGTTAACTAAATCTAAATTCTTAATTTTTAATTCTAAGGTGAACTTCATAGGAAAACTTCATAGCTAGTGTTCACAATCTGATAACCTTAACCTTAATTTTTTATTTTTTTCCTCTTTTTTAACCTAATCTCATTTAAAGATAATAATCATCTACATTAGACATAAGCCCCGTTTACATTGTCAGTATACATCTGGGTTCCGCCCGGTTTGAGTCTGGCCCGGTAAAAAATTGCGTAATGTAAACGGGTAAAGTGGGCATGGCACCGCGCTAGTTTTAAGTGGACCGAGACCCTTTACAAGCCCAGTACGGTTGACTTGAACGTACAGTGTAAACGCGCCACTGGGCCTGGCACGCTTTATAATGCTAGGAGTTAATTGCTGTTTGGGCGAGGAGTCTGTGCAAGCTCAATTAGAAGGTGCAAGGCACAAGGCACAATCACAAAATCTTTGAACAGATAAGTTCTACTTTGCAGGAAAATTACAAGATAGCTTGCCAGGCAAGGTAATATAAGCCCACTGGCAGCTTTGATTTTGAATAAAGATATTTAGCAGTACAGTAACAATAATATTGAGTACGAGTTATTGCCCTAGTTCTTGAAAACGTGTTCAATTTTTAGCTCGTGAAAACTCTAGAAGACAAATATTGAATATTCAGAGCGGTACTGAATAATAAAACCAAGTTTTGTCAAAATCTGACAAGAATCATGCCTTCTAGAGTTTTTACGAGCTACGAATTAAACGAGTTTTCAAGAACAAGGGCAATAACTAAATATTTTGGTATTTTTCAATAGGCTTTATCCTTGGGTGATAACCAATTTTGACACGTTTTTACAAAGTCAAGGGCAATAACTCAAAAACCGTTCATTGAAATTGCGTCAAATTAGAACTTGTCCGAGATCTTATCAATTCCAATGATCACACCAAGTTTCATCAGAATCGGTTGAAAACTGTAGCGTCAATCCTGCTCACGAACTATTTTTAACAAATTTCAACACGTTTTAACAAAGTCAAGGGCAATAACTTTATCCTTGGGTGATAACAAACACTCAAGCCAAATTTCGTTAAAATCCGTTAAGAATTGTGACTTCTAGAGTATTTACAAGCTAAAAATTGAACGTGTTTTCAAGAATAAGGGCAATAACTCATACTCAATATTTTTTGATTTTTCTGATTTTCAATAGGGTTCATCCTTTGGGTGACTGCGAACACACACACCAAGTTTCGCCAAAATCCGTCAAGAATTATGCCTTCTAGAGTGTTAACGAACTAAAAATTGAACGTGTTTTCAAGAACAAGGGCAATAACTCATAGTAAATATTTTTCGATTCGTCTGATTTTCAATAGGGTTCATCCTTGGGTGATTACAAACAACCATACCAAGTTTCGACAAAATCAGTCAAGAATTGTGCCTTCTAGAGTGTTTACGAGCAATTGCGGACAGACGACAGACGGACATGGGTGACAGCAATATACGCCCCCCATTTCATGTGGGCGTATAAAAAAGAAAAGCATTTGGGCTATGGGCGGCACCATTTTGTTACAGTGAATGTACCTCCAGTGTAAACGGCATTTATCAAGTGGGCACATGCGCAATTTTCAACCAGACGTCTGTGATTCCTGCAATTCCACTAAAACTAAGTGTTTGATGACAGGTCACTAATGGCAAAATATGCTTTAAAACATAAAGCCCTTTTGCCCTAAGCAACAACACATAGATGTCTGATTGAAAATTGTAATGATGCAAATTGATGTCATTAGTGTCCCAAAAAAAACATGAATTTTTTTTTAGAAAACTTCTTTACAATCCCTTTAAACTTAGAGAATAAGAGCACTGGATTTTTCAAATTGAAAACCCCCTCCTAAGAACTCTTATTGGCCATGTTTGAGAATTTAAAAAAAATGATCATTCGAATCTAAGAGGTAGAAATCCTATAATAGATAAGATAACTCTGAATAAATCAAATGACTTACAGCATAACAAGATGTTTCTCCTGGAATAATAAACTGTATATGACCAGACACAGCATTCTCACTGACTCCTGACTCTATCCAATTCTGTCCTAGTTCATTACACGCCTATAATCAAATTAGTAATTATAAATTAATAGAAAAATGGACAGATAGATAAATAAATGAATTAAGAGATAAATGAAAAAATGGATAAATTTATAAATAAATAAATGCATAGATATAAAGATAAATATATGAATGAAGAGAAAAATGAATAAATGAATGCATAGAAAGATAAATAAAAGAATAAATGAATAAAGAGATGAATAAATGAATAAAGAGATAATTAAATGAAGATAGAGATGAATAAATGAATAAAGAAATGAATAAATGAATAAAGAGATAAATAAATGAATAAAGAGATGAATAAATGAATAAAGAGATGAATAAATGCATAAAGAGATGAATAAATGCATAAAGAGATGAACAAATGCATAAAGAGATGAACAAATGCATAAAGAGATGAATAAATGTATAAAGAGATAACTAAAAAGATGAACAAATGAATTAAGAGATAAATGAAAAAATGGATAAATAAATAAATAAATGCATAGATATAAAGATAAATAAAGATATATATATGAATGAAGAGATAGATGAATAAATGCATAAAGAGATGAATAAATGAATAAATAGATGAATAAAATAAAAATATGATGCTTTGTAAATATATGAATAAAGAGATAGATGAATAAATGAATGCATAGAAAGATAAATAAACGAATAAATGAATAAAGAGATGAATACATGAAGATAGAGATGAATAAATAAATAAATGAATAAAATAAATAGATGATGCTTTGTAAATATATGAATGAAGAGATAGATGAATAATGAATGCATAGAAAGATAAATAAACGAATAAATGAATAAAGAGATGAATACATGAAGATAGAGATGAATAAATGAATAAAGAGATGAATAAATGAATGAATAGATGAATAAAATAAATAGATGATGCTTTGTAAATATATGAATGAAGAGATAGATGAATAATGAATGCATAGAAAGATAAATAAACGAATAAATGAATAAAGAGATGAATACATGAAGATAGAGATGAATAAATGAATAAAGAGATGAATAAATGAATGAATAGATGAATAAAATAAATAGTTGATACTTTGTAAATATATGAATGAAGATATAGATGAATAAATGAATGCATAGAAAGATAAAAAAAAAAGAATAAATAAATAAAGAGATGAATAAATGAAGATAGAGATGTATAAAATAAATAGATGATGCTTTGTAAATATATGAATAAAGAGATAGATGAATAAATGAATGCATAGAAAGATAAATAAAAGAATAAATGAATAAAGAGATGAATAAATGAATAAAGAGCTGAATAAATGAATAAATAGATGAATAAAATAAATAGATGATGCTTTGTAAATATATGAATAAAGAGATAGATGAATAAATGAATGCATAGAAAGATAAATAAAAGAATAAATGAATAAAGAGATGAATAAATGAATAAAGAGCTGAATAAATGAATAAATAGATGAATAAAATAAATAGATGATGCTTTGTAAATATATGAATAAAGAGATAGATGAATAAATGAATGCATAGAAAGATAAATAAAAGAATAAATGAAGATGGAATGAATAAATGAATAAAGAGATGAATAAATGGATAAAGAGATGAATAAATGAATAAATAGATGAATAAAATAACTAGATGATGCTTTGTAAATATATGAATGAAGACATAGATGAATAAATGAATGCATAGAAAGATAAATAAAAGAATAAATGAAGATGGAATAAATAAATGAATAAAGAGATGAATAAATGGATAAAGAGATGAATAAATGAATAAATAGATGAATAAAATAACTAGATGATGCTTTGTAAATATATGAATAAAGAGATAGATGAATAAATGAATGCATAGAAAGATAAATAAAAGAATAAATGAATAAAGAGATGAATAAAAATATGAATAAATTAATAAAGAGATGAATAAATGAATAAAGAGATGAATAAAATGAATAGATAATGCTTTGTCCACTTAGACAAATGACAGCCTCAAAGTCCTAAAGATCGACTACCTTACTGGGTCAACACTACAGTTTCTATTATCTTGTGCTGTGCTTGACCAACAGCACTCCTAACTAAATTAACCAAAATAGCTTACCGTATTTACTGTCATTCTAGCTTCAAAATTATCCACACAGCTCAACACCAAGTTTACAGGCTCCCCAGACTTGAATCCACCAGTTCTATAATATACACAATTAACAGACATGATAAGATATGCCCACATAATGGATCTTTAGACAGGGTCTTAAAGTGATACTACGTCTTAGAATTCACATAAAATTCAAGAATTTTAAACTTGGCGAATAAGAGCCAGTAGATATACCTGGTGTCATAAATAACATAACAGGATCCTTATTTAATCAAAAAAACTTAGTTATTATCTATAAATATGCAATTAACTATTGAAAAACGCTTAATGTCAAGATTAAGCCTTTTTCAATAATTGCTTAGTTTTATGAATTTTCCAATTTTCTAGATTTTACAGGGATTCTGTTGTAACTTTATGACACCACGTAAGCTAGCTGATGAATATATACTTTTATGTTCATTTAAGACGTAGTATCACTTAAATCTTGAAGATCCATTGATCAAGACAAAGGCTTGTATTGAGTATTGAAAATTAAAAACTGCAAAAAAATTTGCTGATATACTGGTTATGTTTAAGATAATTATTAAATAATTATTATTAAAGGGATTGTAAGTAAGTGTATTGATCGCATCAATTTACACCATTTCAAGTTTCAATCAGACGTCTGTGGTTCCTGCACTTCCACTAAAAAATAAGTGTTTAATGACGTCATTAATAGCAGATATGTTTATCATATATAGCCCTTTGTGATGTCATATATCAAAAATTTAGAAAACCTCTTTACATTACCTTTAACATAACATAATTATGTAAAAGGGCAATAAATCAAGGTAGGGGAATAATAGTGCCAAGTGGGTGTCTGTTATCACTTACTTAATTCTCTCCATAAAATGAGTAAAGTTGTCCATGGTGGTGATGTTATAATTATAAACTTCAAATTCAACATCTGGGTTGATTTCTCTACAAAATACAATCAAATTTATCAGAATTGCAAGGGAAGCAACTCTATTTTACTCCAAAATCAAAATGTGAGTTTTACGTTCTACATTCGTACTAAGTTTTCAACTACTTGACTTCTAGTTAGGCATCAGAAGATGGCCAAAGTAGCGAGAAAAGAGGGATACTTGCCAAGACAGCAGCATAAACCTAGTAACCACTTCCAATTGTTTTAGGAACCTTAAAGGGACAGATTCGCCATCTTGGGGAATTGATTTGGGACTTGAATATATGTAAATAGTCTTCAGAAGTACTATAAACGAACAAAAATTGCATAATTCCATATCTCACACAAAGAATATCTTTTCCTATTTCTATAGGAACTTTTGAACTTTCAAATTGCGACAGTGAACTGTGAACACTATTATCGATTGGCTTAGCTAAAAAATTCCTGTTTCCGAGACTAAAGTATGATTGGTCAAAAAAATGGCACAGCTGCCCCTTTAACATACAGGGCTTGTAGCAAACAGAGCCTCATTTGGCTTTATAAGAGAGTAGGGCTGCAACGATTCACTGTTGAATCGATGAACCGCAATTCGTTCCTTCTTATCGATGCATTGCGGAAGAAAGAAATAATCGCGATACATCGGCCCGATTCTCATAAATATAATTAACTCCCTTTAATGACTAACAGCACGGAATCCTCGTGTATTTAAGAAATTGTGCCATGTTCAAATGTTAAAAAATTGCTTTTCACGTATTGATTTGTCTTCAGCATTTTTAATTTTTGTTATAAACGAAGAAAAGAGAACACATTAATATGCCAAGTGGAAGATAAACGCATAGGATCTGATATAAACTTTTTCTTTTTCCAACGTAATATGTGTTTGCATAGTCATAAAATAATTCCACAAAGCTGTATTCGATCGGTTTGGTATTTTATTTATTTTTTGAAGAAATTTGTTAGTCCTTATGTGTAACAAATGATGAAAAGTGAATTTTGTACTTCTAAGTGTGCCAAAATAATTTAAACTGTGTTAAAATGTTATTAATTATCAGTTTTCTTTTTCTTTCCCTTTTAATCAAAGAATCGTGATTTATTATCCCAATAACTCGTATCGTTAAACGGGTATCGTTCAGTGTATCGGATCGCCACTTTAGGAATCGTTGCAGCACTATAAGAGAGGTAACTCACTTGAGTGTTTTTTCGGCAGCTTCTACTTTACTCATACCAGACTGATGAGGTTGGTAAAACAATCTGTTCATATTAGCTAGCTCTACTTTATCATAGTCAAATAATAACAACTGAAATAAATATTATATACATGAATATAATAGATAGTATATTAACATCTCAATCAGGCTGGTAGCCAGACTAGATTGTTCAGAGGGGTGAGTAATATATCTGGAGGTGTATGGTGTTTAGTTGCAGTAAAGGAATTGGTCGGTAGCCCCCCCCCCCCCCCCCCCTTGCTTCCCATGTAGCATCAAATCTGTTCAATGATCCTTTTTCTCAGCTGGTACTTAGTCAAGTATCTAAGCATTGATAATCATCACCCTGATTACGTTTACAAACAACAAACTTTCGTCAACCGTTATTAAAACCAATAACTACCATTGGTTCAAAGTAACTAAGCAAATGACATCATGCTTCCAAATCTCTTAAGGACTAAACTACAGTCTGTTCACAGAGAAAGTAATGAGTGTTACCTTGCCGATTCCACATCTAGTCAACATTTCAGCTGTAACACTTCCTACTCCACCTACTCCAACAACTGCTACACAGTACTCTCTGATTTTCTACAAAATATAAATTCAGTCCTAATAGTAAAGAACATTACTACCTAGTCTTATTGAAATTACACTAAACTTTGGTTCTGTTTTTGACCAATCGTACAATAGTCTACAAAAACGGGAATATTTTAGCTCAGGCAATCAGTGTTCACAGCTAACCATTGAAATTTGAGCCTTCAAATCAATGTATATGCAGAATTCTCCGTGTTTGAAAGTTAAAAAGACGAATTGTCTTTTCTTGAGACTCTGTCATATAAAGAAAAGACATCTATAGAAAAAAAAGTTTTTTGAATTTTTTTCTTATTTTTATGAGAATTGGAATAGCAGCCTCAAAATAATACTGTTAGTTTTAAAATGTCTTTGCTTTGATGAAAAATTAAACATAAGCACATAATATGTCTTCGGATTTGTTTTTACAGAGGCCCATTTTCAGCCAAAAAATTTCCAAGGGAAATGAGCTTCTTTTCAATGTAAAAATTATATTTTTATCAACGCAAAGACATTCAAAGACTAACATTACTTTTTTGAGGCTGATATTCCAATTCTTTTCAAAAATATCGAAAAAACTTTTTAATTTGCTAAGATAATAGTGTGGGATATTCTTGAAGGAATTATGCCATTTTCGTACATTTTTAGGACTTCTGAAGACTGTCTATATATATTCAAATCAATCTTTTTCGGATGAAAGGTTTTTGGATTTTATCTATCATGTAATAAATCATCTTACCTCATAGTCATCTACTATACCCATTCTTTTTAAAGCCATCAAACGACTAAAGAAAAAAAAACATTGTCCTTTACAATTTCAAATAACCCTTCCAGAATTACAGTGCAACTTGGTATGTCAATTCTAATTCTATTAAAAAGATTCAATAATCAATAACCTTCATTTTGCATTTTTACCTTTATCCAATCTGCATCCATTTTCAAAGATTCCATACCTGTAGCTGTTGTAGAAACAAGTGAAAAGGTTTTTCGATTTATTCGGGTTTCACAGACAAAAAATCAAGGATGTCATGCGAATTTGTATATTGGTTTTAAATTGATAGGGTTCTGCTGTTAGTCTTTGAACGACTCCCTGTGGTCATATCATACCATATTGCCTACAATGATTTGTTAACAAAATGAAACACTTACCTGTAAGGATTCGAATCGACGACTTCGGAACTCATTTGAGAAATTTTCGGCCGCAATACATTTTGTTTTTCCCTTCTTTCTTTCTCCAGCTCTGCTTCCAACTCTTTTATTTTTTTCTGAAGGTCTTTAACTGTCGCCATCCTGTCCTTTTTTGTATATTTCTTCTTCGTGATAACTTATGAATGACGAAATTCTAATTTTTCTCTGCAATATGTTTAGCAAATTAATTTTTGTCGGCCATTGACATGAACGTGGAGGTTGATTGGTCTAACCAGTCTTTTTTCCAAAGAAACCTCGTTGCAATTACCGTCTTTATAAACGTCTACTTCCTGGTTGACCTTTTATGACTTTCAATTAAAGATTTACTAACAGGGGACTAAACTCTTGCTCTAGTACAGATTCAGACGACAATGGCTTTGATTGGAAAATCTCCGTGAAATAAGTTTGAAAGTTATAATAACGGGTTTCATTTGGTTTCTAACATTTTGGTATATTTATCTTATACAGATACTCTTCATCGCTATGTTTTTCCAAATTGTTTGAGTTTGGGGAGCTGCGATGGTTAAGAGAGTTAAAACTTGCTTCCTATTAATATAGAATTCAAGAGGGACCCACTCCATACCACAGTTGAATATCCAAGCGGCAATATGTTCGAATTAGAGAGAAACCAGGGCCCTTGTGTGATACGACTGTAGGCTACACATTAAAGGGGAACAGTCGGCATTTTCGGGAGTTGATTTGGGTCTTTATTGTGCTTTAATAGTCTTGAGAAGTACTAAAACGTACGAAAATCGCGTAATCCCTTCAAATATACCTCAAACTAGAATAATTATGGATACACATGGATTTGAGCTGTGAACACTATTACTGATTACGTAAGCTAAAAAAAATTCTTGTTTCTGAAACTAACGCATGATTGGTCGATCGGATAATAAAAATGCTCCTTTAAAGATCCCTCGACAGTTGGAAATCGAAAGGTCAATGCACTCTCCAAAGAGCAGCGCAGTTCCTGTCTTTCGGGGGAGAAGGAGTGACAAGGGAGTGAACCCCTCCCTCCCCCACCCCTCCCTAACCGCTTTCAAAATGTGTATCAATTTACGTAATGAACTAATGCTTCCCAGAAACGCCACTGATCACGTGGTACCACATCTTCAGCATTTCCCATTATTGTACGCTGTACGTTGTTATGTCTCTAGTTTTTATTGCTTTGTAGTAGGGTAATACACAGAAACAACTCAACAAAAGGGTAAAAATCCATTCATTTGGAAATAAAAGCCAGCCTCAGGGGAGACATCTAAGGACATTCATTTCATTAAAGGCAAACTATTTTGAATAAAGGGATTTTTAAAAGCATTCTAAAAAGGCAACAATCTAGGAATTACATAAAGTAAACTTGAGAGATACCGTCGATCAGAAAGTCGGATTTCACTCAGAAAAATTAATTCAAGTAAATGAAATTGAGCTCTCGGATTTCATTCTCAAAATTTTACTGAAGTTGAGCTTTCAAAACGTTGGAAACAATTTTTTATCCCATGTAAAGTCACTTGCATTATGTTTTTCATTATAACGTCGGATCAACATATTTTGTGCACAGTTATTGGGACGATGTTAAACGTAAAAGTGCGAGCTCACGAACGGTGTTTGATCGGCGATTTTCACCGACCGGCTACGGGCACACGCGGAGACAAAAATCTTCAGTCGATCGTTTTCAACTATGTCGATAACCACGTTTGGATCAGGCAAAATGAATCTGATTGGATGATGACGCTCTGTCTTTCAGACGATAACATAATCGGAGAAATATCAAATCCTATCGACAACACGATAATATTGTCCTGGAAGTGCGGGCACATGTGAGATTTTACTCATGATTCGAGTCAGCGACAAAAATCGTCGACCAAGACTTCTCGTGTGCCCGCACCACTAAATATAGTTAGTAGTAATCGGATCCACATGTGTACAAATATCATTGCTACATTATCACCAGATTAAACTCGGTAGGAACGGCCTTCGAAGAAAGTCAGTCTATTCTGAATCACATACCACCGTTGTTAGGCTACTAAGCAGTTTATTTGTCATTATCACTTTGATCTACGTCACCATCGTCATCGTCCCCGCTTTCTTCACTACAATTACTGCCCTCGTCATCATCTTCAGTGGCTTCAGTGGCTTCAGTGGTTTCAGTGCCTTCTTTACTAACAGAGCACGACTTCATTACCGTCTGCGACATAGTAGGCGAAACGAAGGGCCCTGGATAGATCACAGACACCGTTCCCGTTGCCATATTCACTCTCCTAAATCTATACACCGTATTCGTAATGGAAGGTGTTAAAGTATTGAGTGTTGTGGACGCATCTGGTGTCACGGACGAGATCGCAAAAGATGTTGTGGTGGTCGTAACAAGATCTGAAGCTGTTATCCAAGATACATCAAACGTTGGAGACGTAATAAAGATTGTTGTTTCATCCATGGCTGACGTAACCGCAATCGTTGGCTGTAATGTTTGCGACGAGTGACTCTGCTCCGAAGGAGACAATGGTGAATCAAAGGAACTCTGAATTATATCCGAGCTTGGATTCCTATCAATCGTAGACCAATCCGAAGTGGATGCGACCAAATCCAAAAGTAGTCGGGTAGAACTTTGGTCGTAGGTCGTGTAGTCATGTGTATTGCTACCTGTAAAACTTTCTGTAATGAAGAAATATCGTTCATTAAAATTTCATGAAAACTTTACATAGCAACAGTGAAAATGATTACAATGGCTTTAATTGTTTGAAGTGAAAATGATTTCATAATCAGGAATGCGTTATGAAAAGCGGCAGCCATTTCTCTTGTGAATTATAAAGTACATGAATGGAGGTTTACAATTTGAAATATCAATTTTATAAAAAAAATAAATTTTGTGCAGGTTAGATGAAATCCATCTCTTGATCTATCCCTGGGGTTTAGTTATACAGCCATGTCTCTTGGAATCATAATGATAAAAATTGTCCGTTCGGTACGGGCCTACACCTTTTAGAAACATAACAAAAATTGTTCCATAGAGGATCATACCCGGAGATCTTAAATATTCATTACCAACATACAGTGGCGTATTTGCTCCGTATTTGATAAGCTAGTCTATTGCTACTGAAAATACACCTTTTGATCGCGCAATTTTAATTAGACTGCAGTGAAGGTTTAAAATCGAACAAAATGCAATTGTCCTTTTTTCTAATTCAGGATTTGAGTTTTAAGTAGCTTTCTAAACAGACAAAAGTTTCGTGCTCGAAAGTAAAATAAATTGTCTTTGTTTATAGTTTAGATATTTTCTCACGTGAAAAAAGTCTTGATAACTTTAAAAGCAATCTAGAACAAATATCATTAAACGTCCGATTTTGGTTCTAATATAAACTTTGTTTTTCATTATTTGATATTTGTTTTGATTTCGCAATTTCAGCGTTTCTTCAAAGAAAACTGGCCAAGCAAGGAAACATACACCAACTGGCAGTTGCGAGGAAAGGATAAAATAAGCGCACCTGTCACTTGGATATCTCATCAATTTACAAATCATACATAAACAAAAGCAATAACCCAAATAATAAATCAAATTACAAAATCGACTCTGCTCTGAAGTCTCCATTTTGAAAATTCTTTAGCATCGACTAAAACAAATGTGTGAAATATTCACAATTTTAAGCTTTACTGAGATATCATTTGCGCACCTAGTTTTTCTAAGATCAGGTAAATATTTTAGCATCTATCGTGTCAACAATTCAAATGGGCCAAATTTAATTACTTCAAGGGCAATAACTCCAAAACTGTTTATCCAATAACTGCCAAATTCAAATTTGACCGAAATAAAATCATTTTATGCAAGCATATGTAATTCAATAGTCATATCGAATGAAATCTTCAGCCTCAGGAAAAATTTGATGCGTTCTTTATAAAGTGAAGGGTAATAACTCGAAAACCGTTCATCCGATTAATACCAAATTCGAACTCGACCGAGACCTCATCGTGTCTACAAGAAATGTGAACAGGCAGACTGACGGACCGACAGACCACATTTCAATGTTGGCATATAAAAATACCCGTGAACGTCCACATTACTTTGTCGGCTTATAAAAACATTCCAAGGCTTGGCGTTTGTAATCGATTAAAGTAAACCCATTAAGAATTGTTTTATATTACTAAAGTAACATAAAAGCGGATATGTTCAACAATATGTAAATAAACCATTGTTTTAATTCACAGGTATTTCAATTGAGCGGATCTAAGATACTAAAAGCATAGTACTAATTCGAACTGTGATCACGAGAAACTAGTCTACATTGTTTAAAACCTTGAGAAGAAACAGAATTATTTTCGGAATGATCAATAATGGAATTTAAATATCAAAAATTGAGCGGAAAATCGGAATATAACGGGTTCAGCGGTGGTAAAAACTAGTTTCCACCTCCCTTCCTCTCTTCAGTCCAACCCCAAAACGACCGATGAGTTATTGCACGATCATTGATATACATATATTTAAATCATGTTGTTACTTAGAGTAACTGAGCAACAATATGATTGAAGTTCTGATTTAATCGTTCTATATCACTCTACAATTGATGTACTGAGCACTATTTTAACAGTGGTATTTATTATATCTCTCTACAATTGATGTATTGCGCACTATTGTAACAGTGGTATTTCTATAACGCTCTACAATTGATGTATTGCGCCCTATTTTAACGGTGGTATATATATATCTCTCTACAATTGATGCCTTGCGCCCTATTTTAACAGTGGTATTTCTATATCTCTCTACAATTGATATATTGAGCACTATTTTAACAGTGGTATTTCTGTATCGCTCTACAATTGATGTATTGCGCACTTTTTTAACAGTGGTATTTCTATAACGCTCTACAATTGATGTATTGAGCACTATTTTAACAGTGGTATATCTATATAACTCTACAATTGATGTATTGAGCACTATTTTAACAGTGGTATTTCTATATAACTCTACAATTGATGTATTGAGCACTATTTTAACAGTGATATATCTATATCTCTCTACAATTGATGTATTGCGCCCTATTTTAACAGTGATATATCTATATCTCTCTACAATTGATGTATTGAGCACTATTTTAACAGTGGTATATATATATATCTCTCTACAATTGATGTATTGCGCCCTATTTTAACAGTGGTATATATATATATATATATCTACAATTGATGTATTGCGCCCTATTTTAACAGTGGTATTTCTATATCTCTCTACAATTGATGTATTGCGCCCTATTTTAACAGTGGTATTTCTATATAACTCTACAATTGATGTATTGAGCACTATTTTAACAGTGGTATATATATATCTCTCTACAATTGATGTATTGCGCACTATTTTAACAGTGGTATTTCTATATCTCTCTACAATTGATGTATTGCGCACTATTTTAACAGTGGTATATCTATATCTCTCTACAATTGATGTATTGCGCACTATTTTAACAGTGGTATTTCTATATCTCTCTACAATTGATGTATTGCGCACTATTTTAACAGTGGTATTTCTATATCTCTCTACAATTGATGTATTGCGCACTATTTTAACAGTGGTATTTCTATATCTCTCTACAATTGATGTATTGCGCACTATTTTAACGGTGGTATTTCTATATCTCTCTACAATTGATGTATTGCGCACTATTTTAACAGTGGTATTTCTATATTGCTCTACAAATGATGTACTGAGTACTATCTTAACAGTGGTATATCTATATAACTCTACAATTGTTGTATTGCGCACTATTGTAACAGTAGTATATCTATATAACTCTACAATTGATGTATTGCGCACTATTTTAACAGTGGTATTTCTATATTGCTCTACAACTGATGTATTGAGAACTATTTTAACAGTGGTATATCTATATCTCTCTACAATTGATGTATTGCGCACTATTTTAACAGTGGTATTTCTATATCTCTTTACAATTGATGTATTGCGCGCTATTTTTACAGTGATATATCTATATCTCTCTACAATTGATGTATTGCGCACTATTTTAACAGTGGTATTTCTATATCTCTCTACAATTGATGTATTGCGCACTATTTTAACAGTGGTATTTCTATATTGCTCTACAATTGATGTACTGAGTACTATCTTAACAGTGGTATATCTATATAACTCTACAATTGATGTATTGCGCACTATTTTAACAGTGGTATTTCTATATCTCTCTACAATTGATGTATTGCGCACTATTTTAACAGTGGTATTTCTATATCTCTCTACAATTGATGTATTGCGCACTATTTTAACAGTGGTATTTCTATATTGCTCTACAATTGATGTACTGAGTACTATCTTAACAGTGGTATATCTATATAACTCTACAATTGATGTATTGCGCACTATTTTAACAGTGGTATTTCTATATAACTCTACAATTGATGTACTGAGTACTATCTTAACAGTAGTATATCTATATAACTCTACAATTGATGTATTTTAACAGTGAAATGTTATATTATTATATTATAACTTTATATAAATATACATATGTATAAATATGCTTACCAGAAAACTGAGAAAAAAATCTAAAATGCTCCCCTTCCGTCAGTTGACCGTCTAGTTCATCAGTATTCTTTTCACTAAATTTACACTCCACCGTGGCTCCAAGCTTCACAAAAATCGTCACACAATTAGCGGTCTTTTGACAAAAGATGAAACACTCCAAACGACTCCGGACGTCTGCGGATCCGATCGTCAGATTTTCCGGTAGGTTCAATCCGTTGAAGGAACCAATGTTTTGGAAATTCTGGAATTCCCAGGAACACGATCCACTTTGGTGCCATACAAAGTTGCAGAGTACAAATAAGATGATCGCATGCATTTTTTGTTTTTCTTTTGATTTTAATGTTTTAAAGTTTCTTCCTGGGTAGTATCCATAAACGCCCTTCCTTGAAAATGAGAACGCCTAATGTCAGTTAGTTAACCAGTTGTGTTTAGTTTCTGTCCAATGACACTTTTTGTTAGTGAATCTTCTTAGTTTTCGACCTTCGACTGTTCGTCAGCGCATCTGGTTTTGTAGAGTCCACACAACACATATAATCATTCCGGATCGCAGCGGTCAACTAAGTCAAGTCCTTTGACCAATAATCCTGAATATTCAAACACTGAGTTTTGTTGTGACCAAGTTTAAATACAACATTCTTTTCAAATGTCACCTTTGAAATATGCCGTCGAAAGCTTAGGTTCACAATCTCTTGACCGTCTTTCTTGCATCTTAGAATTAAAATCGCCAACATCTACATTGGTATATCTGAAACTCATTCCACAATAGCCCGGGTTGAAAATCCGATAAATTCCATGAACCAAAACTGCTCTTACTAGCAATAGACATGCCTCTTAGCTTGGGGCTTCAACCCAGCGTACATCCAGTGGTTTTGCTGTTGATTGGATAATAGCTGAAGTTATCAATCCAATAAATGCAACGGTTCAAAAACTGTTCTTACATGCGATGATAATGAGACACTGAGTGCCATTTTGCTCTAGTCTTCAACCAAGTGTAGGCTCTTGAACGCATAGTTACATCCAAAAGAATCTATAACCACTTGCAGAACCAAAATATCAGTCACAATTGTCTATAATCAATAATCTACACTGTAAGAAATACAGTATGAACATCACCACAAAAAATGGCAGCTAACATAGTAGTATTCTTAGTGTAAACAGGATACTTTGGCGACAGCGGTACAAGCCTTAATGACGTTATAAAATGATAGCTTTTTTCAAGAAATTTTACCACCTCACATTCGGCTATTCTCGACAGTTTCCGTAAAGCTGAATCTCTCTCGGTAATGAATGGTAGATTTCGTTTTGTTTTTCTTGGGCGAGACTCTTTACTTCCGGCATATCAATATTAGCCCATAGTTCAATATTAGTAGTGCCTAGCTTATTAAATTATGGACACTTACTTATGCATTAAATGTTTTATAATGTGTCCATCGGCTTGCTACGGTACATTAAGGGAAATTTTGTCAAGACAGCGGCATTAGCCTGCTTTCGATTTCCAACTGTCGAGGGATCTTTAACGTGCACAGCCAGTAGCACACGGGGCATAGAGTGATATGTTACAGAGCGCCAGCAGAACTTTCACGATAAGACGTTTAACGGACTCAGTGTAAACCTGGGCAGTAAATAACACATCACAATTACTTATGGTAAGCCAGGTTTGGAAATTTCTGGTCCACTGATCGGGGAAGCTATCCGGATGGGATCGAACTCCGTATCACTTTGTAAGCTAGAATCAGTTCGAAAAAGCGATAGCCTGCGTCCGGTAGTAATCTGATTAATTTTCAAGGCTATTTCTTAAGGGATGCGGTCGTTTGATTCGTTTTACGGGCTAATGGAATTTCAGCTCCCCCAGTACAACCATACCGAATGTAAATCTCGCGTAAGGGTTCGCTTACACTTCCGCAAATCTTAAATCAGACCAAACTATCGATTGTTATGGTTAGAATACATTCTTCCTGTTTTACTTTCAATTTGTTTACCTGTATCGATCATTTAGAATGATATACAGCCATTTAACTACCGTCCCTCGGGGTTCGTTACTCATCCGCTAGCATTGTGATAGAATCACGCATGTCGCATTCAACAATTCATGTCGATCTGAACAATTTTTTTCACATTATACAATGAGCTCTATAAAGGTTAACAGAAAAATGATTTTTTTCTCTGGAGTCCGCATTAAACTTAATAATGTTTTATAATCCTATAGTGACGTCATCCTATTGTTCTGGCGGGATTTGATATCTCATAAAATGCCTTTTATATACGTCAGTTAGACTTTATTAACTCAAGACCTTTATCACTTTAACAGTGAAATTGAACCAAAAATATACAGCAAGTTCGAAACTTATCCATCCGAATAATATTACCCTAACACAACAATAACGTTTGTAGGAATTATACCCCAGCATTGCTCATTATGGCTCAAAAAAGTGAAAATCATGTGATCCTTGGATACACAAAAATACACGTGCACTAAGGGTCCTCATCTTGCAGAACATAGCCATCATGCTTGCACCACTGCAGTAGAGAGCAGGCAAGTTCGAAACTTATCCATCCGAATAATATTACCCTAACACAACAATAACGTTTGTAGGAATTATACCCCAGCATTG
The DNA here is from genome assembly GCF_000327385.1 of Lottia gigantea. NCBI lineage: Eukaryota > Metazoa > Mollusca > Gastropoda > Lottiidae > Lottia > Lottia gigantea. The sequence continues at coordinate 451,549 of NW_008710566.1, forward strand.
CTCATTATGGCTCAAAAAAGTGAAAATCATGTGATCCTTGGATACACAAAAATACACGTGCACTAAGGGTCCTCATCTTGCAGAACATAGCCATCATGCTTGCACCACTGCAGTAGAGAGCAGGCAAGTTCGAAACTTATCCATCCGAATAATATTACCCTAACACAACAATAACGTTTGTAGGAATTATACCCCAGCATTGCTCATTATGGCTCAAAAAAGTGAAAATCATGTGATCCTTGGATACACAAAAATACACGTGCACTAAGGGTCCTCATCTTGCAGAACATAGCCATCATGCTTGCACCACTGCAGTAGAGAGCAGGCAAATCAGGGTAACCTCACCACGTGATGACCTGTATTTGTGTACCCATCGTATCACGAATACTGGTTTTACATGGTCTTATCAATCCCAGGAAGTGTGACGAATGGAGGTGTAGTTTGGACACAATGTTGCGTACCTTGCATCTCTGGAACCTTTCTAACAGTCACGTCATCAGCAAGTTGATACTTTGGGTCAGACCGGAAGACCGTGTCCAAGCGGATCCAAAGTCAAAGAATCAGGGCTAACAGGCCGTACAGAGGACAGCCATTGACAGCCCTTGGTATGAGATAAGGGTGGACCCACATTGAACGAAGATGATTGCTTGAGGTTCGTTTTCAGTGATGAAAGTCGGTTCTGATTGTTAAGAGATGAAGGGATCGAGATCGAATGGTCTCTTTGATATTTCCTTCCAAGAAAATCCCATATCATAAAAACCCTCGATCTTTCAGAGAGTCCACACTGATATTTACGATTATTTATAAAGTGTGTAAGTTTGTCAACTCGGCATCAACTTATTGCTAATAATGTTTATAGTATTAATTAAATTTAATTTTACCGTCATAACACAAACCACTGACGCCAGTTTCCATTTTATTGTAGACGAATCTTTTTTTCAAAAAATAGCTGACATTGTTTTTAACACTAATTTATGATTGAATATAATATGGATGAATGGATGAATGAATATATGAAGGAATGGATGAATGAAAGAAGTATTGCCATTCTGAACTGACAATTAAAGTTAGACTCAAGTATAAAGTAATCGATAGCCGTGGCGACAGATTTGAATATAATATTTCACGTTCGATTTGATATAACACGTTGCTCAAAACTGTATTGACTCGACAAATATAAGACATTCTGTGAAAATGAAAGGGAAATGTACGAAAGAAGGTGAGTTGAATTTCTTCTTGTTTAATTTCAATAGTCCAGTTAAACGCTCGAACACCAGAAGGGTGTCATAACGACTATGATATAAACATATTAAAACATAAGCCTACTTTGCTGTATGAGATTTTTCTAATAACGTTTTAAGATCGTTACAGATCGTTATTTATGGGACGAATAACTCAAGGTTATTAAAGATATCTCGACAGTTGGAAATCTAGTGGGTCATTGCTGCTGTCTGAGCAAAATTCATTCCCGCATTGAACACTGCTTGGCTTTGAAAGTCATCACAAGTACAAACAAGAGTTAGACACGTAGAATGTAAGCCGTAAAACTACTTTTGATTTTTGCCAATATTAAACCTTTGGAGCGCTTGTTCCCTTTTTCGGCGCTATTACAGGACAGATGCGACATTTTTACCGATCGTACCTTAGACTCTGAATTGGGAATGTTTTTAGCTAATATAATCAGTAAGTGTTCACAGCCCACTGTCGAAATTTGAGCTTTCAAATCCACGTTTGTCACTAGTTATCTGCGTTTGAAAGTTAAAAAGACATGTTGTCTTTCTCTATAGAAATAGGGAAAAAAAATTCCTTGTTTGATATATTTTTGAAGGAATTATGCGACTTTCGTACATTTCTAGTACTACTCAATCAACCATCCGTAAAAAGGCACACCTGCTTCCATTAAGTATCTGCTAGAGGTTGCTAAATGCCTGTAACGGACCAATATTTTTAATAATGTCCTCTACCAACCTTTATTTTAAGAAAACGACAGTACTCAAAGTTGACAACCTATCTGCATGTTCATGAATATCACATATCGATTATAATATAGCATGGAAGTTGACAACATTAAAAATGCATCGAAGTTAGTTTAAGAAATCGATTTACTGTTATTCGGTCACCGGCGACAGCTGTACCTACTTAAACACATACCGAAAAAAGAAAAATCAATTCTTTCTTTCTTTCATTCAAACAGTTTCAACATATGACACGCTTTGAGAACTAGCAAGGCCATCAAAATTAGTGACAACTAAATAAAATTCCAAAATCCAGAAAAATATGTCTCCAATCCTACGTATTTTGAGGTGAATTCTTCGAACGCCATAACTATTTTAAATGTTTATTAAACCTTATATTATTAGTTGGTGTTTTAAAAACTAATTTAACTCTTATTGGACTAATTTCATTTTTCTCCTTTTGTCTTCTATCTCTTTGGATTGATGACATGAAATAAGTTATACACATCATCACCATCAACATCACCACCACCACAATCATCACTGTCACCATCACCGAGATCATCACCATCACTACATTCATCGCCACCATAACCACCATCATAATCATTACCGTCACCCTCACTATTATCACCGTCACCATCACCATTATCATCTTCAATCAATTATCATCTCTATAATTCAACAATTTACAAACTTATTTTTCAGATAACAAAATCAGTAAACAAAGAAACATCGAAATATCATAAAGACAGTCCCTAGCGTGTTTCGACATTTCCCAATTCTAAACATAACAATTTCTATCCCATACAACCAAGCGACCGTCGTCTTGTGATATAGCACTATATACTCATCATAAAAAACGCTACTAAAGATAGCAAGCAGTATTTGTCAAACGATAGGCCTCAAGCTAACTTTCGTCTTTTGCAAACGTGTTTCAGTAGAAAAAAACTGCCGGTAAGAGTTGAAACGGGATACATCTTCGCAGTAAAATAACGCATTCAAATTAGGACAACCACCACATTACCAGAAAATAGTGACCAAAAGAGTGGAAAAGCTGTTAAATTCCAATCTAAAAAAAAATGGCAAGCTAGCATCTAATGCTTTTCGTGTAAAATATTCAGGTTTATTTTAACAGTGTACAAGACGTAAATTACGAAACCTGTCAAAATGAGATTTCGGAGATCAAAACTCTGTTTTAAATTTATATTCGCTCTTCCTATTATTTGGTTCATCTACCTCGCAGTGACTATCCTAATTCTAGATAAATCTACAGACCATTTCTCACGTTCAAAATATAAAGGGTCAGACGTCCAGGACAGTAACGGGGTACAAAAATTTAAAGCGGAAGTGGGAAAAAATGAAGAAATTTTAGACATGAATGATCAAAATGGTCAGGAAAATCACAAAGACTTACAAGCCGGAAATGACATAGGGGGAGAAAATCACCTTGCACCGTTGATTCATAAAGTAGCAGAAGAACACAATGACGTGGTCAGACAGAATGACATTGTTGAAGCTAAGAACGAGGCTCAAGATGAGGACATCGAGGCTAAAAGAGCAAAAATACGCGAGCAAGTAAAAGAGGCTGAAGAGGCTGCAGGAAAAGCTTTGATAGAAATGAAAGATGGCGGACAGGCAGTTGAGAAGGCCGACGAGAAAGCAGATGAAGACAATGAAGAGGTCGTAGTGTTTAACCCTGGAGATTTGAAAGCAGAGGGTCAAGAAGTTGTCGATAAAAATGGACCAGGTGAGTGATGGGCACTTCATTCAACAATGAATTATTCCAATGACAATTGAATGTTATGCAAGCCACCATCTCTTGACGCAGTGGTAGACCTGCAAGACGCAGCGTTACATCTGTTTACGGGTCTCGAAACAAAAAAAGATCTAGTTGCAATTGTAAACTACAGACGATCGACTCAAGTTCGAAGAATAAATGATATATTTTAGCTTGTATGGTTTAATGCTAATGCTTTATCTATGTTGCTCTTTGCTTCCTTTCGATGGAGATTGACTAAGTAACCTTGGTCCATCTTTCTGGTGGTATGGTTTGATGCAAATGCTCTGTCTGCTTTTGGACAAGGATTGCAGAGTGAACTTGAAACCACCTTTTCGGAGATTTGCATTGCTTGATGCTGATGCTTTGTCTGTTTTGACTTATATAGGTGAAGGAGGAGAAGGTGTGAACATCAAGAGGGACAACCTGACTGAAGATCAGAAGAAGACGTTCGATGCTGGTTGGTCCCACAATCAATTCAACCAGTACGCCAGCGACATGATCTCTCTTCACAGATCTTTAAATGACAGCAGAATACCCGAGTAAGTATTTCGTTGTTGATTCCAAACTCATGTACTATGACTGCTTCTTTAAAGAGAATGAAATGTAGGATGCCGAATTGGCCAGTTAGCCCAATCTCTCTTTATCCAGGTGGAAGTTAATTCCCTTCCCTGTAAAGTGACCTTTGGAGGGAAACCAAATGAAAGTGTTTCAAGGTGTTTTTTCTTATCTTGGTATATCGAAGACACCTATAGACACCTTATTCCCGTTTGCTTCCTGGCTTCTGTGCCAATGTTTTTTTGTAAAAAACCTGACAAAATCATGATGTTATTTATTCTAAGTCACTGTCGCAAATCCTGGATCTAATAGCAACAATATCAAAATTGTAAAAAGCTGTAAGTTGTATGTCGAAACTATTTCTTACAGATGTAAAAACAAAAAGTATCCGATGGAAAAACTTCCAGATACAAGTGTGGTTATAGTATTCCATAACGAAGCCTGGTCCACGTTACTAAGAACTGTTCATAGCGTAATCGACAGATCGCCACCATCTTTACTAAGGGAGGTAATTCTAGTGGATGACTTATCTGACATGCGTAAGTATATCATTATGTCCTTTAGTCGCTTTATTTTACTGATAGTATTCATTTTCAGTAATTCTTATCAAAACACAAATCTGACATCACGTTTGTCATCAATTATCAACGGAAGTAGTCTTCATTTTCAAAATATTTTCTTTTTCAATTGGTACAATCTGCTTTTCTCTATAAGAAAATCATCGTTGTTCTCACTTTATTGCCATGACATTCTCATTCTGTAGACACTTGCATCGGGTGATGAACTCTCGTCAGGACATCTTTGGGCTTGAAGAGAAGTCACCAAACAGATTTTAATCTAGAAATTCCACACATAACTTTCTATTGCAGGGCATCTGAAGGCACCATTGGACAGATACATCAGTAAACTGGAAAAAGTCAAGTTAATAAGATCTCCAACACGAATCGGACTGACAAGGGCTAGAATCCTGGGGTTCGAGGCATCGAAAAGCAAGACAGTGACATTCTTGGACTCCCATTGTGAATGCTTTCCAGGTAGGACAAACATTTTTTACCCTCCTTTTACGGCTGTGTTGGTAGTCGCTGGAAGCTGTGTCAACAGTAACGATTGACTAAGTTTTCTCTGGACGCAACAGTAGATCTAGCAACAGCAATAGCCTTAAGACGCAACAGTAGGTTTGCATGTCGCTATAAGCTGCAAAAGTAGCATTAAGATGTAGCAATGGATTAGCAAGCCACTATAAGCTGCAACAGTAGCATTTAGACGTACCAGTAGGTCTGCAAGTCATCAAAAGCTGCAACAATAGCATTAAGACGCAAGCTTTGCAAACTAGACCCATGCAACATACATGCAATGGGCATTACAATGAATACCAAACAAAGAAATGTCGCGAGGATAAACCTTAAATTCCCAACATATAATATTAAATATCCAACATATGTTATTGTCTGTAAAACGGGATGTCGATTTGACCAACTCAAATACCAAATAAATATTATGAGCTCTTTAGACTCTCTAACAGGAAAAAAGAAGCGGGAACGCCCAATTACTTAGTCCACAACCGCACTCCATACATTTTACATCGCAGGTTGGTTAGAACCGCTGTTAGCTCGAGTTTACGACGACCCTGGACACGTTATATTCCCCGTTATCCAAGTCATTGCTGCCAAAACATTCACACTTAAGGCCCGTAAGCAACGACGAGAAAAAATTGGAGGAATTTCTTTGAAGTCGCTGACGTTTACATGGAAAGGCATCCCTGATGTTGAACGTCAACGTCGCCAATCCGAGGCCGATCCCATCAGGTTTCCAATTCATCTTAATTTTACTACTACACCCTTTTGGAAATCCAAATTATGATTCCTCATTGCATGTCTGGATTTTCCATTCTTAGCATACTCTGTCAATTACCCCGTACTAGGTTCCCACATTAGCCCATTCCCAGCCATCGCCCGAGGGACATCTTTGTAGGACTACTCTTTATTCCATCGCACTAGTTACCCACGGAGACTATTATAACGGCTATAACAAAACACAAGACAATACTATTGGATATAACACACTTGCACATAAGTGTGTTATATTCAATAGTATTGTCTTGTGTTTTGTTATATGTGCTCCTCGCTTCTATATGTCGTTCAAATCTTATATTATAACGGGCCTTCATTTTTTTAGTCAAGCAGAGTCAGCGCTTTCCATTGCCTGCCAGCAACCTGATTACAAGCTTTTTTTTTGACCAACAAGGTTTCAACCAGGTCGTCGTTTAAACAGACTTGGACCAGGGGCCAGCTTACCTGGTAGTAGGCAACATCCAGACGTAGCCCATTTCTATTTGATCATTCCGAGTCAATTACTCCTGATAACCCCAGTTACCCTTTTGTATGCTTTGGATCCAGCAACCCAATCAATACAATATTTGAAAAGTGGTATGGGAAGCTGAAATCCTCAGGTAGCGAAGCCAACATCAGACGCCTGTGTTCCTTTAAGAACTTTTGTGTTCCTTTGCTTGTATTTGTAGGTTGGCTTGAACCACTGTTAGCTCGTATAGCAGAAGACAGTCGCAATGTTGTTTTTCCCAGCATATTTCGCATATATAACACAAATTTTAAGATTTCAACAGCACTGAGATTTAAATATGGAGTTTTCTCCATTGGTGACTTGGTTTTTAGATGAAAAAAATGTTGCTTATCACCGGAAATCGGACGTTGATCCAATAAAGTATGATTCTCTGGGATTCCAAGTGGGTATTTCTCGGTATCCATTAATATAGGGAGCACCACCTTACCTACACCTACATTCAACATTCATTTGGAACTTATGGTAAAGATACCATAAGTTATATATAAAGACATTTATATCCCTTTCATTCACAGTACAGAAGGTTGATCATTCCTAATACTGCACCCTCTCCTTTTTTCTTTACGGGGTCATTTACGTTATCATTTTGATACGGCTGCCAAGATATGTAGATCATTTATTTCATGAGATGCATCAATTGAGCAGATTTCTAGTTTCGCCCACATATGACATTAGAATTAGAATATTTAATTCGTACAAATATACCAGAACTGCAGGAATTTCCTTTGGATGCGTTAATTTAACAGATTCCGAATACCAGAAGCACGGGTCGAAAATGAAATGAATGGAGTTTTACGTCCTACTTTTCTGCACCATGCGGGCTAATAAAGACGGGTAACGCCATGCAGGGTGCAATGAGAGAAATTTTGCCAGGACAGCCTGCTCTTTTTCGATTTCCAACTGTCGAGGGATCTTTAACGTGCACACGGGGCCTCGGTTTATTGTCCCATCCGAACGACTAGACGCTTTTTCCATGTCAGCCCCTCTCACCTGCATCACTGACGGGGGGAAACCGGGTTGAAAAATCTGAAGGTATTCTCTCGACCTATGCCGGGATTGAACCCTGGACCTTCAGGTTAACGAGCGTCTAACTCACTGAGCCACCGCGGCCCCCGAAGCACGGGTCGAGTAATTACAAATCATAATGATTATCAAATATTATATCATAGGACTATAGTAATTTTCTTTTATGCGTTAGTTGAACAGAAAGCACGAACCGTGGCGACATATATTGTAATAAATGGAATTCCTCTGTTATAGGATGGCTGGAACCTTTGGTATTTAGAATCTTTGAAGACTCCCGCCATGTTGTTTTTCCCAACATTGAGGACATAAACGCTGACACATTTTTTACTCGAACAAGCATCGCAACTCACCAAGGAATCTTTGACATGCGCTCCTTGACTTTTCTTTGGCAACCGATAGACAAGAGAGTAAGGAAATATTGGAATCCAACAGACGCCATCAGGTTCGACAACTCTCAGATATCATGTCCGAACACATTAAAGTTTAATTCAACTCTCTTCTTGAATTTTATCCCTACCTTTGCATTCTCTGTTCTTCTAGTAGACTAGTTTAAAACTCTTCTATCATCTGCCTTTTCTTTAACAGTTTTCACCCTCATGGTCATCAATCTTCTCTGGTGTGTCTGTAAACTTAAAGCCCATATTGTACGTTATAAATGTGACCTCCCTTAAGTATCTAACTTATCGCCAAAAGAGTGCCGTCCGTTCCAAAGTCCTAAAAATTAATCAATCATAAATGTCTGTGTATTACAGTCTGGATAAAAAAAAAAGACTTTTTGACCTTTCTTCATCGGCCACTCATTGGAATTCTGCTGGAAATTCTCTTCTAATTTAGCTAATTATAAATTAATTATGGACATGTGAGACAAACTGGTGTTTTTCCAAGTCATTACAACACCTCTACTTTCTATTCAAATAAGTATAAGCATTTTTATTTTCATAAATGAAAATAAGGGAACCCATCTTTAAAGGGGGCAACTATGTTATCGAATATAAATGGAATTAAATCAATCCATTGATCAAAAAGTCCAATTGTTACTGACAAAAAAACAGTCAATTGACACGACACTCTAACTGAAAAATTTGGTTTGCGGTCCTTATGGCACGTGGGCGCCACCTGCTCAACGTTGTACCTTGAAGAACAAACCACAAAATGTACATAGTGCCACCTTAAGCTTTCCCGATTCTTTTAACTTCCAGGATGGCTAGAACCGATCTTATTCCGGATTTTCCAGGAGCCAAATCACGTAGTGTTTCCATCCATTGCAAATATCGACGATGCCAACTTTAGTACTCATTATGGCCCCCTCTTCTCTCATGGGGGTCTTGATATAGCCAGCTTACAATTTTGTTGGAGATATATTCCAGAGAGCATCAAAAGTAAATTAAAACCAACAGATGCTGTCAGGTTAGAATCCTTTGCCCCAGCCAATGAGTAGGAATATAGCAAAACTGTAAATATAATTGGTTTTGGTGAACTAAAACTTATCCCCCAATTAATATCCCTCACCCTCACATTGTTTTGTACCACCCTAAAAAATCCGATATCGGCGGCAGTCCACAAAATACCAATTTTAATATATACACGGAGGTATTGAAAAATTATCATCAATCACTGTGTATGTTAGAGCTGCAAAGATTCACCGACGAACAGTGCTTCTTTTCTTCTCATCGATACATTGCGTTGGATAAAAATAATCGTGATGCATCGGCACGATTAATTCTTAGACCATTTTAAAAACCAACAGAATCCTTGTGTGTATAAGAAATTGTGTCATTTTTTCATTTTCCAAGTATGATTTTCACATCAAAATTTGCAAAAATTTATTTCTGACATTAAAAATTGAGATATATTTTACTTTACTGCTAAATGTTCTCAAGTGCTTAATATTGACAAACTTGTTAGTAATTTTACAAATTTGTACTATTTTTTCTCTGTCCTTCTTCTAATCAATGAATCGCGATAATTATCACAATAAATCGTATCGTTGGATGAATATCGTATAGTGTATCGAATCGCAACTTCAAGAATCGTTGCAGCCCTAGTGTATTTCCAAGTCGGTTTGAACTAAAATCCAAAGACCCCATAGTAAAGAATCTCACATAACATTATCATTATCATGCTTATTGGAAATGTTTTTGTAGGTTGGCTCGAGCCTCTCTTGGAAAGAATCTACGAAGACCCCACACATGTGGTTTTCCCTATGATTAATATGATTCACGATGATACGTTCTATACCAAGGGCTATATCCAATTATCCGTTGGTATATTGGACATTAGGAGCTTGACCTTCATTTGGAAAAATGTGGCCCGATCTGATAATCCTACTGCCGCAATCAGGTTCGATTCCAATCTCTTTGGGATTGGTTAACTTCCTTTGCTTTATTCCTTTGGAATAAAGAATTTTGGCTGGCAGTCTTGTCTCTGTCCCAAACATCCTTACCATTAACCCCTACCCCACCCCATTCACGACCGGAACTGGATCCTTCTCTTACATGTTCATTCCTATCAGATGGTTTTGAGAGCAGTCATGGGTGTGGTTTATGTTAGTTTGGTTTTGGTAAACTTGTTACTCATCTTAATGAGATACTACGTCTTAGAATGAACATAAAATTTAATTCTCAAGAATGGTCAATATGAGTATATATTCATCAGTGAACTTACCTGGTGTCATAAAGTTACAACAGAATCCCTGTAAAATCTAGAAAAATTGGAAAATTCATAAAACTAACTAATTATTCTTAATATTTAATTGCATTTTTATTAAGTTTTTTTGATTTATCGGATTATATAAGGATCCTGTTATGTTATTTATGACACCAGGTATATCTACTGGCTCTTATTGGCCAAGTTTAAAATTCTTAAATTCTATGTTTATTCTAAGACGTAGTAAACCTTTAAGGTCTATAGGGTTTCAAGTCAGTTTCGACATTAGGTATGCCCAAATCATTTTATCTGTCAGTTTACTCAGTTTCGAAACATTAATCTTAAACTTGAACTGTACATGGGCATTGAGCTGCTGCTCACTGATTAGATATAAAGACTGACTCTCGACCCTTAACAGATCTAAAAATGCCCTTAGGCCCTATGTATTATTAATGGTTTTTCGGTTTTGGTGGTTTTGGGTTGATTATTTTGCACCAAGATATTTATACATTTCTAAATTTTGACTATGAAAACATTTTTATTTCATCTTTAAGTAAATCAAATTTATATTAATTATAGAACCGAAACGAAATATCAACAGCTATATTTTATCAAGATTAAGAACGTCCGGCTGCAGCCCGTGATAGATAATAACGATTACCGATTAGTGTGAATACAGGAGTGATGGCCGTCAAAAAATAATCCATCTAGGCTTGAAAGTCCCAATAAGTTTTGAAATAGTAGCCTTGTTTGACAGTTCTCTGGTAAAATGTCTTTTGGTTACTTTTTTTCAGATCACCAACGATGCCTGGTGGATTATTCACAATAGACAGAGAATATTTCAAACGTATCGGTACCTACGACCCTGGCCTCGATTACTGGGGTGGGGAAAATATGGAACTATCCTTTAAGGTAAGAATTGCCAAGATCCTGTGTGTTTAACTGATTGTCAATATCAAAATCCCCTTGTCCAGCTTTTTCGCACCCCCTTGCGACGTTTAGAAGCTGTTGATACCCTAATGATCATTATTAGTACTTTATTTTGTCGTTGAATGAGCTGAATTTTCACCTCGGCCTGTGCTTTCGTAATTCCAATTATATGTTGTTGTTACAACCACTCTCACCTAAACCTTTAAATATGATTTGAAGGCTATGTTGAAATAATTCTACTTAATAAGTCGGGAAAGAGATTCCAAATGATTGTGAACTCCGTTAATGTGTGTTATTTCCATGTAAGAACCATACAGAGTTTCGCATGAACGCAAGGAGTGAGTGTTTCAACTCCTTATTTGCTCCGGTACCCTCTGGGGTGCTCACGGGTATCCCTTGACCTTCTAGTATCAGAAGTTAGGAACCGTAGATTTAAATAGTGGCCACCTCCCTTCAATTCCATCCCAGCCTCTTCCTCTGGCATCCGCTTCACCAATATGCGTTAGGTGTAGAGGTCTGTATAGCACATTTGAAAAAATAAGCCCAACCCCCACACTACCGCCAAGAAAATAGAACTTGGGTAGGCTTCTTGGACTATAACAGTAGACTAAATATGTTTTCTTTTTAATAATTTTTCAAGGCATGGATGTGTAATGGTAGTGTAGAGGTTATCCCATGTTCAAATGTAGGTCACGTGTTCAGAAAGAAGAACCCTATAACATGGCCCGGAGGAGGGGACGTGGCCAGGAAGAATTCTATCCGGGTAGCGGAAGTTTGGATGGACGAATACAAGTACAAATATTATGAAAGAATTAACAATGATTTAGTAAGTAGGCTTACCATTTTGTACATTCGGGACTTTTGTCTTTAAATGCAGCTCTCGGGAAAACTGGTCCAATTCCGCTGGTATGGCGTGAGGCCGAATGTGCTTCAAGCTTAGCAAAAGGATCCATCTATCAGTCGCTGGAAAATGCAAGGAGTAGGCTAATCTGACAATGTCACTTTCCTGTCGTATTACCTCCATTTCACACCGCGTGGCGTTTCTGGTCTTCATAATGCCAAAATGGAACCATAGTTACTGTATTGCATTTCTATGATGGAATTGTAATGCTGGAGATACACCAAAATGACGGAAGTACGTTCTCCAAAGGAAAGTGGCGGGTGTCGCCGAATGTTTTCACTTTTTTTTTATCGAAATGTTTCCATATAAAAATACATGCCTCAAAAACAGAATTCAATGAAATAAACTTACCAATACAGGAAACGTCATTGTGTTGCTAAAAATACTCTTTTATCAGCGCTTTTAATACCTTCCTCGTTCATTTTCAAAGACGAAAAGGTTTTCGCACTGAAAAAAAAAATCGTCCTTGTTGACGTCTTGTTATATGACGTCATTTCCTATAAACCTCAAATCTGTTTTGGACCATACCATTTTGTAAAAAGGGGTTTTGTTATCGCACGACTGCGTTAAAGGGTGTACAAAATATTTACAATTATGTGGACTCTGAGAGGTTAAAGGTTACCCCAGTGAAAAATGGTCACTACTCTTGGTAGTAGTCTATATTAATAAGAGCCCCCCCCCCCCCTTTCTGGCTGTGAGAAGCTGACCAATTCTGGTAACTGTGCTACCAGGGGTGCTGCCAAAATTCATTATCACTTTTCTCGTTGTAGTTAGATTTTGGCGATGTCTCTGAAAGAAAGAAACTAAGGAAGGATCTTAACTGTAAACCATTTAGTTGGTATGTTGAAAATATCTACCCAGATCTGGCTCTACAGAATGACGCAATTAGATCAGGCGAGGTATAATAAAACTTTTCATTATTATCTAATGATAAGTGGAGGGGGTGGGGGGTCTTACTGGGGTACTGATTGGGTAGACCAGTCTTGCGGTTATGTGCGGAAGGGAGAAAAGGGCTTGACGAAAGATACCTCATCCTGGCGATTTTTTAACTTCGGGATTTGAAACCTTGCACATGACGTCATAAGATTTCAAGCATTCTGTGCTACACACCTCCCTCTTTTTCATTCAAGTTTGTGCCCGTAACACAATATGCTAATGTTTCGCAAAATTTGAAACAATGTGTCCAATTATGTTACAGTTAGTAAATGACGGCCATGCTAAATGTGTAGATTCTTACGGAGATCAGAAGTTATTGAGATTTGGTGCCTGTCATCATAAGGGTTATAATCAGGTTTGTTTTTAGTACATTTGGGTACACTCTAGTTTTACTGGAGCCAATTTGTTACATTCGGTTTCAATGTTCATCATTTTATTTGCCTTTTAAAGATGGGTTCCCTTTTTTTTATTTATAAAAATATGCTAATACTTATAAAAAACGAAAGTAGAGGTGTTTTAATGACTTGGAAAAATACCAGTGTGTCTCATATGTCCATAATTAATTCATAATTAGCTAAATTAGAAGAGAATAACCAGCAAAATTCCAATGAGTGACCGATCAAGAAAGGTTAAAAAGTCGTTTTTTTTTTTTATCCAGACTGTACATACATAGACATTTATGATTAGTTAAAACTCTTAATCATATGCAATGAGAACATAATGATATGATTAAGAATACATGATAATTCATTAGAAACACCAATTAATCAAATAGTTTGCTTAATTTGACACTAAAAAACAAGGAAACCCATCTTTATTAGAAATATTGTCATCAAGATATAGCTTGTTTACCGAATGATAAAAGCTCACTTTAATCTAGACTACTGCAGTCACTTTCCAGTCGCAAAATCAACGTCCATTTCGTCTGCAATTACGTTAATTTTCACATTACGGAAAGTTAATTTCGGTGACGTAACGAAATATTTGTGTACGTCGAGCACCGATTTTGACAACTAGAATATCTACGGATAAACTAAATATATTTCAATTTTTATTTCAACAGTTTTGGCAACTGACAAATAAAGGTCAAATTCGGCAGTCAGCTAAGACGTTTTTATGTGTCAATGTCGATAAACCGAGGGTAGCTATTAGATGTACGGGTAACCCGGAATGGGTGTACCAAGAGGTAAGTCGGGCGGTTTGGATAAATCTCGAAGTCCGAACCGCAACCACTGAAGTTATCAAGTTCTTCCCTTGTCTGGGTATTATGTATGATGGCAATGGTGTATAGTGTTAAGTTGTCAGAATTTATTCAGGAGCCATCGAATTAATTGGAGGGGGGGGGGGGGGAATACACTGCACTGTCAGTATAATCCTAATATTGTTCTGTTAAGATCTCAAGGTATAATGCCTTGAAAATTAGAATTTTTAAAACTTTGTTTTGTCTGGATCCATGCTAGTAATTCCTTGTTTTCTTTCAGGATCGAACATTAATGAACCCTTCTACTGGTTTGTGCCTGCAGCCCAGTTTGAAGAAAAACAACGATCATTTTATTATGGCGGAATGTCGGGGCACACAATGGCAAAAATGGCGATTTCATCTCAAAGAACTTCCAGACTTCGTGAAGTAATTATAGTGCAGGAATATTACATATCATTCTCTAATAACCAAGAATACCCCATGCCCAAAATCATTCATTCATTAACGTCAAATTGCTCATTGCTCGACGAGATACACAGGTGTCGCTTTCGAGGCAGGAACACCTGATGCCATTCTTTCAACTGGGTTAATCAACTCAGAGATGGGACATTAAAGGAACGTCATCAACACAGTGTGCTTCCGCATAGATCGTAAAAAGATTCTCAATTTGAAGCAAAATGTTAATTTTTAAAAAAATGCTTAATTTTATTAGTCCGTAGACGAGAGCAGTGTATTTTATTTACAGGGAAAATAAATAGTAATTGATATAGTATTAGTCGGACCTACGTTGTGTTGATTACTACTTAAACTACCTCTAATAACGTTATGCTTTGAATCCCTCTGGATCTGCACAAATAACTGTGCTCGACTAAGAATATAATAAATATTAAATATATTATAAATGTAGGTAGCTTAATAAACGTTATTACTTAACATCTTCAGTTATTTAAACTCCATGAAGAGTAAGAATTCCCCATCATGATACCAATACATTTACATATTAAATATTGTACAGAGGTTTATATGTATCGGGGACACTGTACAGAGGTTTATATGTATCGGGGACACTTATAGTATCAATTTGCACCATTCTAATTTTCAATCAGACGTATGCAATAGATTAAAAACTTGAACATGCAACATTGAAGAAAGATGTTTAGTTGACAAGCCCAGTAACACAGTGTCATCAGGTGTTTCGAAATTGTTTCACGGAAAAAAAAATGAAATGAAATGAATGGAGTTTTACGTCCTACTTTTCTGCACCGCGTGGGCTAATGAAGACAGCGGCATTAGCCTGTTCTTTTTGATTTCCAACTGTTGAGATATCTTTAACGTCAACAGCCTGTGGCACACGGGGTCTCGGATTATTGTCCAATCCGAACGACTAGACGCTTTTTCCATGTCAGCCCCTCTTACCTGCATCACTGACAAAGGGAAACCGGGTTGAAAAATCCGAAGGTATCATCTCGACTTATGCTGGACTTGGACCTTCAAGTTAGCAAGGAAACGTCTAACTCACTGAGCCACCGTGGCTCCCTTGTCTCACTGAAAACAAGATTCAGAAATAGTACACATAGATATAGTCAAATATTAATATGATTTGTATGTAAAATGGTGAAAACAATATATACAATTATAAACAACAAGATAAACAATATCTATATATAAATTCCATCTAAAAATGTTTATGATACCTTCCTTAAGTGGCATTTAGTAATTGTATGGATAACACTAATTCAGTTGCAGTCCACATGAGCACCTATTCCAGCTTCTGTTAGCTATTTTGTCGGCTGGTATAGAGACAGAAAAACTAGGTCCAAAACTTATTTACAGTCATCGTAAAGGTATTTAATATTATGTTCGAATAAACGCATCTTCGAGGTGTGGAAAATATCCATTAAAGAGGGCCTAGTTTTTCTGACTACTCCCGCTGATAATTGTCACAAGATGCTGGATTAGAGCTGGATGTTTCGGACTAATCATAGACATAACCACACCAGACTCTGACAAACTCAAGTCAGTCGCAAGGTCTTCCTGCGCCACATTTAGTATGTTTCTGAGGAATGCAAAACTATGTAATTTTAAACAGTCTTATTTAGAGCCAATGAACTTGATTTGGGATGGGTTTATATGTGAGTGGTATTCAACCAGTATCAATATACAAAAATGTACAAATGATTTGTATATATAAAATATGGAATTATACATATAATGTAAAATGTTTATATATCTTAAATTACAGACCACATTAGAGTGCACATCTTAGACCAGTCCATTTCATTTTCAGGTACCGGTAGTAAAAGGGATTCCTAAATTTTTTATGTGTATCGGGAACACTGATAGCATTAATTTGCACCATTCCAAATACCAATCAGACGTCTGTGGTTCCTGCAATTCCATTAAAACTAAGTGTTTAATGACATCACTCATCGCGAAGGGCCTTAACGTGATAAAACAAATTTCGCAATTAGTAAGGTAATCAAACATTTAGTTTTGATGGAATTGCAGGAACCACAGACATCTGATTGAAAATTAAAATGGTGCAAATATCAGTGTCCTCAATACACATAAATTTAGAAACTTCTTTGCGATTTCTTTAATATGTGCATAAATAACTTTGGTAGAGTGCAATCAAGATAACTTTTGGAATAGTCACGACTAAATGGATGAATTCAAATAGGAAAAGGAATGAACAACACCAGCCATAATCACATATGATATGGATGGGTTCCAATTTGAGCAAAATTGTACCTAACCCAACAAAATCCAATATCATATGGATAGGTTCCAATTTGAGCAAAATTGTACCTAACCCAACAAAATCCAATATCATATGGATAGGTTCCAATTTGAGAAAATGTGTACCTAACCCATCAAAATCTAATATCATATGGATAGGTTCAAATTTGAGCAAATTTGTACCACACTCAACCAAAAACTCTACTAAGCTTAAATAATGTATATTCGGTAAACAACACAACCATTGCAAAGTGGAATCAAATATATAACAGTGTAAAGGACAAAGATATCTCTGCACATCTGGAACATAATCAAGATCAGTCCACTTTGTTTCAAGGGTAGAGTAAGTAGTTATTGAAATTATTGTACAACCAGTTATTCTATGGTAGAATAAAATAGGTATTGAAACAATTGTTTTCATTAATACCTATGCTACCCTAAAAAAATAAAATGAACTACTCATGAAGCATATTCAGATGAGGACAAATATCTCTACTTTGACATACATATATTCATGCACATTCGAGGAATAGTCCATTTTGTTTTGAGGTATGACAAATATTACTTGGAACCAAATGACGTCAGAATACAGTAGACTGATAAGTTTTGAATTGTCACCAGATGTACATGTATATCTTGGCCTAACTGCTTGAGCAAATGACTTCGTAGACTGAAACATCTGTCTCTATTCCAGCCTCTGATAGCTATATTGACAGATGTCAGCTGGTGTGGAGACAGAAATAATAAGCCCTGTTAAATGGGGACATTCGGCATCTCTGCAGGTGCGAGCGTTTTAACCCAATTTAGATACCTCGAATCTGCAAAGCCCAGGTATATTTTGAAAGATGAATATTTTTGTAGTTCTGTCATACCATCATTTTCTCCCTACACCATTTATATCATGTCTTCGGTTTTATCAAAGTTTTTTTGGCGAATCTGATCTAGCATTTAAAACTGCCTGCGCAGCCAAAAGTTCAAAATTCACAGAGTCAAGTGACACTTAAAGGTAATTCAATATTATGTTAGAGAAAACGCATCTTTGGAAGCGTGGAAAATCCCCATTTAACAGGGTCTTTTTCTTCTGACTCTACTCCAGCTGACAACTGTCAAAATATCCATCAGAGGCTGGAATAGTGGCAGATGTTTCGGACTAATTACTTAAATGAATACTACCACTTAGAATGGATATAAAATTTGAAGTTTCAAATTGGTCAACAAGTGTATATATTCATCAGTTGGACTTACCAGGTGTCATAACTAAAGAATAGAATCTCTATATAAGACCATATACCATTAAACTAAATAATTATTGAAAAACATTAATCATGTTTCTAAATTACTTAGTTTAATGGATTATTACTTAGTTGTATGAATCTATTGGATTATAAATGGATTCTGTTGTATAGTTCTGACACCAGTAAGTCCACTGATGAATAAAGACTTATTTTGGCCAAGTTTAAAAAATTTCAATTTTTTGGTCATCCTAAGAGGTAGTATACCTTTAAAACGTTTTTATTTTTTCAATCAACCGTATTATGACATTGAAATAGTTTATGCTGAAATTATCATATTCAATATTCATTTTTATCAAACTAAAACTCAATTAATAACATTACACAACTTGTTTGATAAACAGTAAGTTTTGATAGAAAGGATCAAAGAGAACCTCATTCTGTTTTTTTATTTCAGTAATAAAATGAACAAAAACAAACACAAATCAAAAATAGAACAGTCATACTTTAGCTGAGCCTGGGTCAGCCATAGATTGGACCACACGTCGTCCATTATACACTTGATAACCACCCCGATCTCGATAACTTGACGGTTGATCATTATAATATTGTTTCACATTTCGCGCTGACTCAGAACGATATTGCATGTGACGTGTATTGTTGTCTGAGTCCTGCTGGCGATACCACTGATCTGATGGATAATTTCGCGATTGTAACGGCTGCTCAGAAGAATAGTTCCGTAACGGTCTGGGTTGATCCGGACGAAACTCTGTAGGGTAACCGTGAGATTGTTCTGGGTAGCCTCGTGAAGCCGGTCTTGTTTGAAGATATTGTGAACTATGATTATATAATGGCTGTTTATTGGAAACACCCGAGGTCCGTGTGTATTCTGAATCATCACTAAGGCTGGGGTGCGGGCTGTATTCTGTGGCCCCAGACATAAAATTAGGACTGTGTCTATTACTGGGCCTGAAAGTTTAAAAATTCAATATTAGACCTGAACATTTTAATAACAACATGTAACCATCCTTAAGTGGCATTTAGTAATTGAGGTGTGGATATATGAACACAATTTTATGGATAACAATTAACAAATAAGTAACTTGCGATGTTTCGACGATGATACTTTCGTCTTTATCAAGCAATAATACAAAATAACAATGCACATCGGTAGATTACACATGTATGCATTGCTTGATACAGACCAAACGTCGCAAGTTATTTATTAAAGTAATTGTTATCCATATAATTGTGTTCATAACAACATGTATATCAGAATAAATGATCTTTTCTGATTGAAAAAAATAGAATACCAAAATATAAAATAACGTCTGCTCCAAATATACAGTCCTATTCTTCTGTATTTCATCAGGCCAATGAAAACAATGCAATGCACACTGAGGAAAATTATGCAACACAATAACATTAGCGTAATCTTTTACAATTTCAACCACCCTGACTTTCATCACTGAAACCGCTTCAGTTTATTGTCCTGTCTAAATAACTATTCATACATTTTCATCAATCGTAAATAAGTCAGTCGGCAATTCTTGCTACGCCTGATAATAACCTTATATGCAGCTGACTGATAAATCGAACTATTTTCAAATATAAGCTTGATTTTTGTCTCCATACACCCAGACTTCTCCCCACTGTGACTAGTCTTCAAGGGAGATAACTAACATATGACGATCTATATTTTGTAACGCGAATGTAAGAAGATTTTCACTTCAGCTGTATACGAGGTTATTGTCAGACAATGGCCGCTGTATGTACGAATGCTTATTTTCATGTTGACTGAAAAACCTACCTTTCCCCAGATTGAGCTCTACTGGAAGGTCGTATATACATCGTTTGACTGTCACTTCCAGATCTGTTATACCGCTGAAAAAACAATATATTTCATTATAGTAGAGCCAGGCCTGTATCCAGCCCAGGGTCTGAGGGTTGCCAAATTTTTTGAAGGGGGGCTCAACTATAGTGACTCAACAAGTATTTTAAGTCATCTAAATGTTTCAGGGGGGACTGGCACACCCTTTTGGTGCAAGGGCAATAACTCTGCTTCTAACAATCGAAAATAGCTCAAATTCGAAATTGATCTTCGTTTTATGAATATGTATACACATACCGAATTTCATTTGATTTCATCAAAAAATCTAGTTGTTAGAGCGTTTGCAATCAAATGTTGACGGATGGACAGGGGTGCCGACAATATACGTCCACATAGAGAGATGTGGGCGTATAAAAAGGTAAATGTATGAAATTAAAGGAACATGTAAATATCATGTCGAAGAAACTGGGCAGGGCCTCAAATTTGGTAGACTACAATGTCACACTTTCGATTTAAGACAATCAATATATTTTTGACACAAAAAGGTTTGCAATTTCAACAATTTTGTATTTTTGGGGGAATTTGGAAAATAAAAATTGAGATTACCCTTCGTTCTTCTTCAATAATTCGTCTTTCGTAATATTCTTCTGCTGCATCTAGTGGATAATGACCTTGACGATCTTGATGCTTACGTTGATGTTCAGCACGTAACTGCTGTATTTTGTCTGTTTTTGAAGATGGACGAGGCAAGGAGTTAAAATGAACTTGTGTCTGAGTGGATAACGAAGGGATATTTTTGGAACCATACATATCAGGATGACTTGTTTGTAAATATACTCCTTGCTTCCCTCCATATATGTCACTATTATTGCTATATATTTTTTGATGAGCACTTTGGTCGAATTTATTGGTGAAATTTTCAGAGTGTTTCGGATCTGATTGGTTGTGAGAGTAAACGTCATCCCTCGTCGTCTGATGTTGTTGTTGTTGTTGTTGTTGTTGAGCTCGATGAGTCTCTATTGCTTGTTGTTGTTGTAAACGTCTCTGTTCTTGTTGTAACCTAAGTAGAAACACAAATTACAGAAAAACTTACATTTTGCCATTTAGGTTTTGAGGATGTTCTCTTTTGGATACCTGAAACTCACAAGCCTTCAGGAGCCTGTTGGACAAAATCCTAATTTAAGATGATTTCAGTGCTCCAGTCACCTGTCACCTGTCAATCACTAAAATCAAAAGCTTTTTAAACCAATCAGTAAGCAGTATTTCTTAAAATCTGAATAGTATCTTTTGTGAAACACACTCTTGGTCTAAGGTTCAGTTAAGCATGTCAAATGATTGTTCCATGGCACTGCAAGTCTGTCTGCTGTTTGTCCACTTTGGTCAGAATGTTAAAAAATCCATTTTGTTTCAAGTCTTATCTTACTACTAATAGACACTAATGAGACAAGTTGTAATCACCAAATTACCAAGCTCACCTTAGTTTTTCATTTTGAGCCATCTGCCATGCTTGTTCTCTCTGAAGCTGGTGACTCTCACTGTCATCAGTTGAAGGTCGTTCACATGACCTTGACCTCAGTCGTGCTTCTTCATTTGACTTTCTACCAAACCTGTCAAAATAGATGGGTTAAAATTTGAAGAGCTTAAAAAAAGGTGGTGGAATGAATATAAGCAAATGAAATGAAATGAATGGAGTTTTTAAATTTTGCCAGGACAATTTCCAACTGTCGAGGGATCTTTAACGTGCACAGCCTGTTGCACACAGGGCCTCGGTTTATTGTCCCATCCGAACGACTAGACACTTTTTCCATGTCAGTCCCTCTTACCTGCATCACTTACAGGGGGAAACCGGGTTGAAAAATCCGAAGGTATTATCTCGACCTATGCTGGGATTGAACCCTGGACCTTCAGGTTAGCGAGCAAGCGTCTAACTCACTGAGCCACCACGGCTCCCATGAATATAAGCAAGTTTCGAAAAAATATGTATGCTGTGATTGCTGTCCGCTCTTGAGAGCAGAAATTCCCAGAAAGTAAGCCAAATGGTGCTTGTGGACAGTTTATGACACTGCTTGTCTCCATAAGAAAGGAAATAGACGGGGCTGTGAAGCCGCCAGATTATCAAGATGTATTGGCCTTTCCTTATTTCCTACTGTATGATGGTTATAGTGCTAAGGTAGGATCGGTCAAACGGATGGAAATACCTGTCCCTTTAAACACTTGGCACCTTTAAGCAACAAAATTCATTAGAATTAGATGACACAGCAGTTTACTGATGATCATTCCTACCTTAAAAATCCTTTCAAAATGCCACCAGATTTCTTTTCCTTGGTAGGTTTTTTCTTGCTGCGGCCCTGGTCATCTACTGTGCTTTCACTGCTCATTGAGGAGCGAGCTGAATTACCAGATGTACCATGACTAAATGCTTCACTCTCTGTTCCTTCTTCCTCTACTGTAAGATAGATATAGAGGTTAAATAGAGATCATGTCTATGGAAATTGCTGCCATGGGTAACCTCCTCTAAAATGTACCACATAACTCAATATAAATATATATACGATATATTTAAAGATGGGTTCCCTTATTTTCATTTATGAAAATGAAAATGCTAATACTTATATGAATAGAAAGTAGAGGTGTTCTAATGACTTGGAAAAATACTAGTTTGTCTCACATGTCCATAATTAATTCATAATTAGCTAAATTAGAAGAGAATTACTAGTAAAATTCTAATGAGTAACCGATCAAGAAAGGTCAAAAAGTCTTTTTTGTGCATTCAGACTGTATATACATGGACATAAAATGATTGGTTGATTATATACAATAAGAGCATAATGATATGATTAAGAACACACGATAATTCATTAGAAACACTATTAATCAAATAGTTCAAAGTCTTTAAGATAAGTTTGCTTGAATATACTAACACAAATCATGTACCTTCCTTTTTCTCCTAAAGATGAAAATACACCAAAAGTTTGAAAAAAAAAACAATTTTGGCGCATAAGTGACAAGCATGCAAGTACCTACAAGTAGTGAGTGAGTGAATGAGTAAGTGAATGAGTGAGTGAATGAATTGAGTTAGTGAATGAGTGAGTGCAAGTAATTCACGGAAAATAAACAGTTTGATTTGATTCACAGATCGTCGTGATGAATTTTAATAGGCCATGATGTCATAGAGGTGGTTTGTGTATCATGACATGATAACATGATAACTTTAACAGTTGTAAGAGTGGTTCGTCCTACTAAAGTCATACGTGTGTTCTATTTTTAGCATATCACGGCTAAGCTGATTTCTACCTTTTTGGCTAATCATAGGAAATATTATTGGATAACACAAGAAGTCATTTTGAGTCGTTACATGCATTGCAAAATGGCTTAAAGTGATACTACACCTTAGTATGAACATAAAATTGAAGAATTTTAAACTTGGCCAATAAGAGCCAGTAGATATACCTGGTGTCATAAATAACATAACAGGATCCTTATATAATCCGATAAATCAAAAAAACTTAGTAATTATCCATAAATATGTAATTAACTATTGAAAAACGTTTAATATCAAGATTAAGAGTTTTTCAATAATTACTTAGTTTTATGAATTTTCCAATTTTCCAGATTTTACAGGGATTCTGTTGTAACTTTATGACACCAGGAAAGTTCACTGATGAATATATACTCATATTGACCATTTCGAGAACCTAAATTTTATGTTCATTCTAAGATGTAGTATCACTTTAAATTGAATTCTGGTGCATAAATACAATTCAAAAATATAAAAAAAATAACTAAATGTGAATATAAATACAAACAAACTATGAACATATAAAGCATCACATGCAGTTAGTAGTGCACATACAATTAAAACGCTACGCTGTGAGTTTGGTTTTCATGTTTGCATTAAAGATCATTGGTGGATTCAGAAATTACTGTTGTGGTTTTGTTAAATTTGCATATATTATTGTGCCGAATGCTTCATCAAACTTTGCTTCACTGACTTCAAAAAGAAAATTGTTAGATCAAAAATGAGTAAAGTAACCCACAGAAAAAAATGAAA
Source organism: Lottia gigantea (assembly GCF_000327385.1). Lineage (NCBI taxonomy): Eukaryota > Metazoa > Mollusca > Gastropoda > Lottiidae > Lottia > Lottia gigantea. The sequence continues at coordinate 475,693 of NW_008710566.1, forward strand.
CAAAAGAGCTAGAACTGTATTTCAACAGATGATAAAACACTGGATTGTGGATTTCTGAATCCACCGAAATAGGCACATTGACAACTCGATACACAACAGGAAATGTGACAGACAGCAATGAATGCTGGGTAATACTGCGACAGCCAATGAAATTATTTGCAGTGAGTATATATGGTAATAGTTGGTTTATATATTTGGATAGTTGCCAAATCTTACGTGTATCCATGGACGGAGTCAGTTGGGACGACTGACTTTCATAGGATCTGTCGACGGCTGCTCGGAAACTTTCATTACATGCACGAGGTCGGTGAATGGGGCGACCAGTTTTTGGGCTGTCTTTGTCCTCCATTTTGGAATCTGAAACAGTTAGATCTTCTAGTGACGAGGAACGTTTAAGATTGGAGGAGTGTTGGTTACCTGGTGTACTGGATGTGTTGCTAGCTGATCTTACGTGCCCTGAAAACAACAAAAATAACATGAAAATATCAAAAATAACATGACAATATCATAAAATAATATAAAAATAACAAAAAAATATCAAAAATATAAAATATATACATGAAAATATCAACTTGCAATAAGTTACAAAAATCAATTTTCCACAAGTAAAATAGCCATTTTTTGTAGCCTTTCCGAAAAGACGACAAAAAGACAAATGCGACTTTGATTGAGAAAAATAGGCACAAACAGTTAAAAAAACAATCAACCCCAACACAAATGTAAAAAAATCCCATCACAAATATGACATGAAATCCACAACACAAATGTAATGAAAGCTAAAACATAAATGTAATAAAACACAAAACACAAATATTGTAATGAGATAAAAAAAAATGGACCATACAAAAACACAAATGTAATGGAGTCCAAAACACAATTGTTATGAAGTCCAAAACACAAATGTAATATGCAGTCCAAAACACAAATGACATGATCTTGGAAATGTAACAAAATAAAAAAAAATGGACCATACAAAAACACAAATGTAATAAAGTCCAAAACACAAATGTAATGAAATCCAAAACACAAATGTAATGCAGTCCAAAACACAAATGACATGATCTTGGAAATGTAACAACACATAAAGTTTGTTAATCACACAACATAAAGGGAGAAAACTTCTAAATCACCATTTTAAAATCTATTGGGAAAACAATGGAATCAAAATAAAAAATAAAACACAGAAATTCAAATCGTGAGCAGAAGACTGTTCCATTTGTCATTTCATTGGGTTTTTTTTTATCAAAGACAAATGCCCTGTATAAAAAAACTGAGGCTGGTTTGTCAAATCCTTTGACATATTGAAGCATATATGCCTGATTATTTTGCAAGCTCTTGCTCAAAAACCAAATTATTCAGACAAATTTCAGGAAAAACAATGGAACAGCCTTGATATAAGTTTTGCAAAAGAAAACCCCTAAGTGCCACACAACTTTGATTAGTAAGCAAACATACTACTGTCATCACTCCAGCGGTAAAAATCATGACGATCATACTCTTCATAGAGATCTACTATAGAATCAGCTGACTCACTCCTTCTAATCACTGGCTGTCTGTCTAGGCTAGCTAAATATAGTAACAAATACCTAATTATAGTAACACATATCTACTTATAGTAACACATTGCTACTTATAGTAACACATATCTACTTATAGTAACACATAGCTACTTATAGTAACACATTGCTACTTATAGTAACACATTGCTACTTATAGTAACACATAGCTACTTATAGTAACACACAGCTACTTATAGTAACACACAGCTACTTATAGTAACACATAGCTACTTATAGTAACACATAGCTACTTATAGTAACACATTGCTACTTATAGTAACACATTACTACTTATACTAACACATAGCTACTTATAGTAACACATAGCTACTTATAGTAACACATAGCTACTTATAGTAACACATAGCTACTTATAGTAACACATATCTACTTATAGTAACACATATCTACTTATAGTAACACATTGCTACTTATAGTAACACATTGCTACTTATACTAACACATAGCTACTTATAGTAACACATAGCTACTTATAGTAACACATAGCTACTTATAGTAACACATATCTACTTATAGTAACACATATCTACTTATAGTAACACATTGCTACTTATAGTAACACATTGCTACTTATAGTAACACATAGCTATTTATAGTAACACATAGCTACTTATAGTAACACATAGCTACTTATAGTAACACATAGCTACTTATAGTAACACATAGCCACTTACAGTAACACACAGCTACTTATAGTAACACATAGCTACTTATAGTAATACATAGCTAATTTTAGTAACACATAGCTACTTATAGTAACACATAGCTACTTATAGTAACACATAGGTACAAAAACCTGCTGGAACACTACTTAGCTATAAATTCAACCCTTTTTGGTGGCTTCCAACAACAATCTTTGACAAAGCCATCAGATTAAAGAGATTCTAAACAGGTTTTCTAAATTTCTCATGTGTATTTGGAACATTATTATTGCATTATTCAAATTTTCAGTCAGATGTCTGTGGTTCTTGCAATTCTAATGTGCGACAGTGATACCTAGTTTTAGTGGAATTTCAGGAACCACAGACATCTGATTGAAGTATGGAATGGTGCAAATTGATGCTATCAGTGTCCCAAATACACATTAAAAATTTAGAAAACTTCTTTACAATCCCTGGATCATTTCAACTTTTGAGCTTATTGTGAAACATGATCATCTTGTAATAAAAATGGTGACAAATGATGAAAATTATTTGTTATTTGACATACAAACTTATAATCATAACCTTCATGCAAACAATGATTTTGATATAAACCCCTGGTACAGATCAATTCAAAAAGATTTTCTGGACTTTGTATGTGTTTCAGGGATAGCTTCTATTATAATCATTCCAAATACCTTTCCAAAGCCTGTGGATCATGTTTGGCCAATATTTTTATTTTTTATATAGACACTTCAGTTAGGGTCTAATGACAGCCCTCTTCAACATTCGTCAAATTAACCTTTTGACCTAACACGATGACGTCTGCTTTAACTGATAAAAATTCTACCTTCTACAGCACTGGCATTTTGTGACATGATGTTTATCAGGTTAGCTCAAAAGGTCACTTAGACAACAATCAAGAGGGCTGTTGTTAGACCCTAACTGAAGTGGCTATATTAGAAATGAAAGTTTAAAAAATAAACAGAACCAAAGTTTGGTCAATGTATATCATTTGTTTTCAGTAAATACTGATATAAGGGCTAGAAAATCTCTGTTGAATTCATATAAGGTATCATGAGTTGTTCATGCTATTAGACATTAATGTTGGGGGTAACAAAATGGCACTGTTTTTTTCAAAAGGAATTGGTAAGGGGGAGAGGATCATTCAAGATGCATATGTCATTCTTAATTATATCTCTACCTATTGTGTTGAAGGAAAATATTCTTCTGATTTTTACTGAAACTATAAAATATTTAGTTTGAGATCCTTATTTCCTATTGATTTAAGGAAGCCACGGTGGCTCAGTGAGTTCCAGGGTTCAATCCCGGCATAGGTCGAGATAATACCTTTGGATTTTTCAACCCGGTTTCCCCCTGTCAGTGAAGCAGGTGAAAGGGGTTGACATGGAAAAAGCGTCTAGTCGTTCGGATGGGACAATAAACCGAGGCCCCGTGTGCTACAGGCTGTGCACGTTAAAGATCCCTCGACAGTTGAAAATCGAAAAAGAGCAGGCTAATGCCGCTGTACTGGCGGAATTTCCCTCATCGCACCCTGCATGGCGTTGCCCGTCTTCATTAGCCCACATGGTACAGAAAAGTCGGCCAGCCTCTGAAAGATATTTTGGAAGTTGTTGGTTGGTGTCAAGTAAGAAAAACTAGGTGTTGTTTAATGTGAATTTTTCGCACCTTTTGGAGGTGTGGAAAATCCCCATTAAACAAGGTCTACTTTTTCTGACTCTTTTTCAGCAAATAAATATCAAAATATCTTTCAGAGGCTGGAATAGAGGCAGATGTTTCAAACTTGGGTCAACTTTCTACACCTTCAAGAGAAGCTGAATGGGAAAAAAGATCCCTTAGCATGAGATAGCTAAAATCAAACATAACTTGTAAAAGATCCTAATAAGACTCCCACCCCCCCCTCCCCCCCTACAACAACAGTCAACACAATATTGACACCAAAAAATTTAAAATTGTTCTAATAACATAAAATAACAGCATTTCCAAAATTTGCCCATATAGAACTACACCAGAAGTCTAAAAGTTTTAGCTATTTCATGTTGGTGCATTTGACTTAAAGATGGGTTTCCTCATTTTTTAGTGTCAAATTAGAAAACTAAGTGATTAATAGTGTTTCTAATGAACTATCATGTATTCTTAATCATATCATTATGTTCTTATTGCATATAATAAAGAGTTTTAACCAATCTTAAATGTCCATGTATAAACAGTCTGGATAAACAAAAAAAACGACTTTTTAACCTTTCTTGATCGGTCACTCATTGGAATTTTGCTGGTTATTCTCTTCTAATTTAGCTAATTATGAATTAATTATGGACATGTGAGACAAACTGGTATTTTTCCAAGTCATTAGAACACCTCTACTTTCTATTCATATAAGTATTAACATTTTCATTTTCATAAATGAAAATAAGGGAACCCATCTTTAAATACATGATTTAACCAAAAATATGTTCATACCTTAACAAGCAATATCCACAAAGAAATAAAATATACTGAAAGCTGACCAAGTAAAAATGTCCGAAACTAAGCCTTATTCCAAGTTGTGTGTCAAAATAGGTCAAATATTTCAAAGGTCATTCGAGACTATGTACCACCCTAGAGTTTTCTTTTCTTATCTTTTAATTGATGGTTTTATCATTTTAATTATTCTTATTCTCAGATTACTAATTAACTAGTTAATTAATTCCGAGATAACGAAGTTTTATTGGTCTATATCTAATTATCAAATTCAACAATCAATTATTTGATTTGAGCAGAGGTTTTCAACCTTTTTCTTTCTATTACCAATATTAGGATCCTTGACTGATTACATTACTGCCCTTTCTCCTAGAATTCCTTACTATTTCGTCATTTTCTCTCAAATTTTCCCTGTAATCCCTGGAGAACAACATAGCCTAACTGAATAGTACAACTTGAATTATAATTGTCCAAACATTTGCTTGACTACAAACACCACATTACCCTCCAAAAGGTTCAAAATTACCCTTTGGGAATAAACACTACCAGGGGTCTTATTCTTGAAAACTAAACTTAAGATGATTATAGTGTTCCAGTGATCTGATTGGTCAATTACTAAAATTGATTTTAAATTTAGTATTATTATCCAATCAGATTGCCGTATTTCTTAAAATCCTGATTTTTTATTTAAGTTAAATTTTGGAGAATAAGGCCCCAGGTTGAAAACTCCTGGACTTGACCCTGGATGTTTTTTGATGCAAAGAATTACAAAAGGCCATTCTGATTATTACCTTTTGGACACATTGCAAATCTGGCTCAATCCAAGTCAACAAACAATTACAAAATAGTAAAAACTCTTTGAATTTCAAGAGATTTGATTGGTCCATACCTGGACACATGTAATGCAGTAAAGTTCCAAAGACAGTGTTTTCCATATTGATAACACAGGCTGATCGTTAAACATTTGTGTCCACTTTGTCCAGACACTAATTCTATCCTTTGGGTTTGATTACAGCCCTTTAAATGCAGTTAATATAATATCTATAGACTCAACTTACCAGTCCTTTGTTCCCGACCAGAGCGAACACGCCAAAATTGTTCTGTTGTTCTGGGATCAATGTGACCTTTACGTTTCTCAGACATACTCTGACGGCCGAAACCCTCACGACTAAAACCACCTGGATCACCCTCGGGACTCCTACAAAAGACCAAAACTGTCAGGCTTCTTTGGAGGTGGAATTCATAAAACATTTGCATGCAGTAACCTTTTACTAAATTTCCTAGTTTATGGGGGTCTTTAATGTTGCATAGATCAGTGCTTCTCAAGAAGGGTGGAATTGGAAGACCATGGGGAGGAATCGTTGGACTAGGGAGAAAATGGGAGACAATGTGAAATACGACTAAAATGGCGTCATTTACGAAATAGATTTGGAAGAACTCTTTCAGGGTGGAATGATTTCACCGAGTTTGAGAAGCACTGGCATAGAGGACTTCAGTTTATTGTCCCGGCAAAAGATTGTCCCCTTTTCTTCATATGCTGGTCTTTCCAACCACCATTGCTGACAGATAGACAAAGGGTTGAAAAAAAAACCCCAAAAATAATGACATACAGATCTGAATCTTGATGAGTTGTATCTAAGGAGTTGGACTGACGATGTTTGGGAATGGATTGAGAATGTAGATCTTCAGTACTGGAGGTAGTTTCATCAGATTTTATTGGAACACCAATAGTAGAATGAGGACGAGGTCGGAATTGACTTTTCTGAAACACAAAAATTGGATAAAAATAATGGTTATACCATGATGCGGTTCCTTTTTTGGGCAAAATGTAGGGAGTCAAAAGTCAGTAAGGCGGAATAAAATAGACTTTGTTTGAATCCAAATCTTAAGTCTTAAATAACTTTGATATTCATTAAAAACACTGTCTGTTTGACTCAAATTTGTTCGTTCCTGAGCGTCAAAGTAGGCAAAGGAAGGAAAAATCTTGACATCCTGCAGAAAAATGTGACGTCTGTTCAGTGCATTTCATCTTCATCTCTTTGAAACTTAACTGTTGAGTCAAAGCAACTTGCTAATGCAGATACATAGATCTTTGGGCAATGTGTAGGCATCATTTTCAATATGAAAAACACAAAACATCTTGAGGTAATCTGAACTACGATGTGAACTTACTCTGGGCAACGAATAGGCATCATTCTCAATGATGACTTCATCCTGATGTCTAGGATGGACAGTCGGTGCTTGAAACAATTTGACTTTACTGGACACAGAATTTTGAGGTGGTCCCCCATCAATTGCGTCTTTGCTGTCGTTCAAAAAACTATCCTGAGTCGCTCGTGTGTACGATTCATTTCTTAAACCACCTGGCACTGGACTGTTTGTATTACCCATAAGTCTATCCAGAATTGGATTGAGGGGTTTATTGCGGTCTGAAGTCACTGGAATTTGAGAGTTATCTCCCTTATTTTTTAAAGCACTGTTTACACCTTGCATCACAAGTTCTGTCGAGTCAGTCACCACATTTTGATCCCCTTGTGAAAAGGGTGAGGGAGCGCCAATTTTTCTGGCCACTGAAAGGAATGTATGTCCAGGTATGGGTCCCTCACTTTGCATCGCATTACGCAATTTTTCCATAGCTTTAATGTTGGTTAAACCCACTAATTTTTCACCATTTATTTCTAATAGCTGATCGTTCATGATCAAACGGCCATCCTGAAAAAAAAAATTGATGTTAAAAGACTAAAACTCAACAGCTGTTTTAGAAATGGGAGTTCCAACCCCGAAGTTTAGGCATATGAGCAAAGTAAGCAAATAAACTGGACATGAAAATTCAATTTACCAGCTTAATTTGAGCTATATGTATCACTTTCCAGATTCTAGTTCTTTTGTGGGGCTATAATTGTCAGCAATTCTAGGCAGTATTCATATCCTGAATAAAGTCCTTACATGCTCCCAAGAAAGTCGAATCTGCAAAAACAGCCCTAAATGAATCTTACCTTAAATGCAGCACCCCCAGGCATCACTGATTTGATAAATATTCCCAAATCTTTAGTGCCCTGGGGGGTCGAAATAGACTTTCCTTTGACACTGACGCCCAGTCCTGTTGCCTCGGAATTATTTAACGGAATGTCTAGTAGTATGACTTCTGAGTTCACTAAATTTGTGATTGTGCTTTCATCTTCTGAATCAGTTTTTGAAACTTTTAATTCTATCGGAGCTAATGGTTTGATTTTCTCATCTTGTGACTGGAAAAAAGGAAATTATTTTCATTTGCATGAAGTCATTTAGTAAAGAAGCTCAGAGATATGAGTCAGAAGCTTAAAATTAGACACGATTTTTTGAGTACAGGCTTAAAGTCAGGTATGAGTCAATGAGTAAAGAAGATTAAAATTAGGCATGAGTCAGTGAGTCACAAGCTTAAAATTAGGCATGAGTCAATGAGTAACGAAGCTTAAAAGTAGGCATTAGTCAATGAGTAAAGAAGCTTAAAATTAAGCATGAGTCAATGAGTGAAGAAGCTTAAAATTAGGCATGAGTCAGTGAGTCAGGAGCTAACAATTAGGCATGAGTCAATGAATGAAGAAGCTTAAAATTAGGCTTGAGTCAGTGAGTCAGGAAGCTTAAAATTAGGCATGAGTCAGTGGGTAAAGAAGCTTAAAATTAGACATGAGTCAATGAATCAGGAGCTTAAATTAGGCATGAGTCAGTGAGTCAGAAGCGTAAAATTAGGCACGAGTCAGAAGCTTAAAATAAGACATGAGGATCCACAAGGATAAAATGACAAATGAGATCAAGCACAACATACCACTTCCGTTGCCGAAATATTCTCAATATTTTCTTTGTTTTCATTGGTTGTCTCCAGTTCCTGTCTGGATACAACTAACTCCACGATGCTATTTTTAGGTATTTTACGAAGAAAGGCTACAGCCTCTGATTGAGATTTTCCAGTCATACCTTCACTGTTTACCTACAAATAATGTACTGAATATTAAAATGAGGCTTGTTTCAACGGTCATTTTCGACCAATCAAAAATACATTTTTCATACAAGATGGGTTGCCAATGCCAACATAATATTCACAACTTCAATGCCTGTGTCATATTTACAAAACAAAAGGTAAAATGACTATATGCAAACATGCCGATTGGCCGGTTTGAAAATAACGTTGCATCGTGAATGCTTATGTTGCTGAAGACATCATGAGTAACATCAAATACTCATAATGCCTTACCTCAAGCAATATAAATTCGTACAACCAAGACTATTCCGTTAGTCGGAAAATTTCGCCCAAAGAAAGGCAAAATTGGGAGTAAAAGCTGTAGTGTAGTAGACTCCTCCAAAGAGAAGCAATACTCGTAATGCCTTACCTCAAGCAGTCTGTCTCCTGGTTTAAGGCGACCATCAGCTATAGCTGCTCCCTGTGGCAGAATATTTTTAATATAAATTGGTATTTCACCACCAGTCATGTTGTCTCTGGAGGTCACACTAAATCCTAAGCCAAGCTCTCCTGCAAAAAAGATAAAAAAAAATTGGAAATTTGATTTCTGAATTCAGAATTGTTGATTTGGAAATGTTCTCTTGTTGCAGTGTCATATGAGGGAAATTTTGCTGGGACAGAATAAATGTCCCTGATACACATACAAAGGCTAGAAACTTTTGAATCATATCAAAGCTTACCTTTTTTAAGCTGAATATTTATCCGTTTTCCAATTTTCCTTGTATTGGTTGGTGCTATGAAGGTATGTTGATCTTTATTTTCATGGGATAAGGATGTTGATGGATGGCGAACAGGCACTGCTGGTGGGGTCTTTTTTGTTGGGGATGGAGGGGTCTCTGATGTTATATTGGGCACTTTATCTAATGGCAAAGAATTTGGCTTGACGGTCATATTGTTTGCGTTAGCGTCCAGTTTAGTTTCACTTGAGAATGGTTGATCTTGACTATTTGAAGTCAAGGTTAATGGTGATGGTTTCAATGGGGAATGATTTTTAGGTTTCGGAAGCAATGGTGGAGGTTTGGAAGGTAGCGGTGGTGCCGCTTTTTTCACCCGTAACCGTAATTCTTTTGTCTTCATGGCTTCTCGGAATATTCCTTGAGCGCTGGAAAAAAAAGAATTCTCTGATTATAAAACAAAATACATATAAGGAATCCAATGACGTGTATAGGAAGGTGGACAATAGATCTAAAGCGATTTTGGTGAAAGTAGAATAAATTTTTAATTTTTCTGGCCCGAAGTGAGGGGCCATGGCACCATGTATAAAACACTGAGTAACTCACGCCACACCATCCAGGGCCGAGTTTCATCGCCATGTCATTCGACCCGACCAGATCTAACGAAGAATCAACAACCATACCCACAACACAGAATCATCCAATTTGAACCAATCCAACTACCAACTACTACGACTACCAACAACTACCTAGTTTGCGATATCAGCATCCGCTGGAAGCGAACGTTAACTTGTCATCTACCTACCTACCTACAAAACCTAAGTAAGCATTATCAGCTCTGTAGACTCTCTGAATGATGTCAAATAATACTTTAAGCCATGTGGTCTCTCCAAAATGGAAGCCTAGTTGACACATCCAGTCACAAATGTAATATCTTATAATATATTATATTTCCTAACACACGTTTCAGATATTCAATCAATCATCAATATTTACCGTTTAAATGTTTCATGAAGAAGACTTAGACCATTGATTTCCACAATTTTATCTTCTTCTTTTAAGCGTCCATCTTTAAAAACTCTTCCTCCTTTTTCTATTCCTTGAATCATCAGACCCATATCCCTTAAAAATCAAATTTATATACCAGATGAACATTTTTATGTGGACTCTCTAAACATGAATATTTGAAGGAACAGGTTCGCTATTTTCGGGTGTTGATTTGGATCTAGAATATGTGTAAATAGTCTTCAGAAGTACTAGAAATAATTCCTTCAAATATACTCCAAAATAGAAATTTCACTTTCTAATTCTATATGCGTCTTTTCAATATATGGCTGTATCACCAGAAATGACTAGTATTCTTTTTAACTTTCATATTCGGATAATTCTTGACACACATGGATTTCGACGTTTCTGAGTATAAGTTATGATTGTTCAAACGGATGGCAAACCTGTCATTTTAAAAAAGATCTGAAGAATTGCCAGAAAAGCAGCATTAGTCCTTTTTTCAATTCCATCTGTCATGGATCTTTGCAACGTCTTATACCATACCCTACCTTTTTTATTCTGCCATGCAATTTGCAATAAGAGAAATTGTGCTACCTCAAATTCATACTTCCCAACAATCTTTTTAAAGATGTGTTTCCTTATTTTTTAGTGTCAAATTAAGCAAACTATTTGATTAATTGGTGTTTCTAATAAATTATCATGTATTTTTAATCATATCATTATTTTCTTATATTGCATATAATTCAAGTTTTAACCAATCATAAATATCCATGTATTTACAGTCTGGATAAACAAAAAAAGACTTTTTGACCTTTTTTGATCGGTCACTCATTGGAATTCTGCTGGTAACTCTCTTCTAATTTAGCTAATTATGAATTAATTATGGACATGTGAGACAAACTGGTATTTTTCCAAGTCATTAGAACACCTCTACTTTCTATTCATATAAGTATTAGCATTTTCATTTTCATAAATGAAAATGATGGAACCCATCTTTAATGCACAGCCTGTAGCTTTAGAAATTTTCATAATCAATTGGCAATATAGCAACCTTTCCCCACAAATAATGCAAGTAGCAATTACCTTCCATTCTCATCGAAATCAGGGATTACATGTATACCTAGTGGTCCACCATCATTGATCAATACAATCACATCATCATCAGTATTGTCAACAGAAGCAACTATTTCTGGACCCTTCTCTTCCGGCTGTTGCCCTACTACAGTCTTGACAACACTGATTAAAAGCAAACAACATCAAGGTACAATACAGAATTACCAATACAGTGCAGCCTACTATCTATGCACATTTGAAAATCAAATTTTAATGATAATTTTTATTAGAATAAAAACACCAGCATCCAATTCGAAGATCTACAGTTAGTATTATAATGTCTTTGTGTTGATAGAAATATAAACATAAGCAAACATCATCAATGGCCAATTTTCAAGATTTGCAAAATTTTGGTTAAAATTTCTAGAAATGAAATGAATGGAGTTTTACGTCCTACTTTTATGCACCTTATTGGGCTAAATTTTTGTATGGACAGCGGCATAAGCCTACTCTGTTTTTGATTTTCAACTGTTGAGGGATCTTTAATGTGCCTTGTCAGGACCTCGAATTATAGTCCCATTCTGAACGACTAGACACTTTTTCCATTTCAACCCCTCTGACCTACATCAATGAATGCACGGAAAAATTCAAAGGTATCATCTCGACCCATGCAGGGATTAACGCCTGGACTTTTAATACTGGTTTGAAAATATCTATATTAACTTAAAAACTGCATATTTTGATTAGATGACAAATGTGCAAAGACAGTAGTATTATGCAGATACTTAAGCAATGAACGATGGGCCCACTGCAGTTACGATGATATGAATACATTGGGCAACGTGCCAAATTGAATGAGCTGCCGAAGACAGTCATGATAAATTTGGCACCTTGCCCAATGTATTCATATCACCGTAACTGCAGTGGGTCCATCGTTCATTGCTTATATTTCCACTGTCTAATGTATTCTTTTCATGAAGTTTCCGATTGATAAATTATATTTCAAAAAGATTGCCGTTACAAAAATAAGGCCTCAACAGCAGCCATATTGCTCAGGAATGTGACCACGTGACCCACTGCAGTTTACGTGAATTTGAATGAATTTCTTGTCAAAGGGTTCACTGTGACAAATACAGTGAGAGTGGAAATATTTCAAATTAAGAGATTATGTCAAAAAAATCCAAAACTATATTACTAAAAGTTGATTTTTTAGTTACCATGTTTAATTTTTGGGGTTACCCAGTATGATTTTCAATTGATTTTTCATTGAAAATGCAAAGCAGGGCAATTCTTTAGACCAAAGCTGGCATAAATATCAAAGCAAAATCATCTTGAATGCACTTACCCTCTGTTTTCCTCATGTGTATCTTCTTCAAAACTACTACTACCCACGGGTCCTTGACGCCCCTAAAATAGGAAATAAAAGAGATTATCTGATTGTGCAAATGAAGCTAGATAGCTAAATTTTTTTTTTGTTCCATAATCAAGGAATCACTTGTGGCAAAATATGCTTTATCACATAAAAGGCTCTTTGCGACTAATGACCTCAAACGCTTAATTTAAGTGGAATTGCATGAACCACAGACGTCTGATTGAAAATTGGAATGGTGAAAATTGATGCTATCAGTGTCCTTGATACACATAAAAAATTTAGAAAACCTATTAACAATCCCTTTAAAATTATATTCATTCCAGGTTATTTTGAAAAGACATATCAACAAAACATTACAAAACACAAAATAAACAAAAAAAGGACAAAAAAGGGACAAAATCAAAATATTAGTATATAAAAGGTTACAGTACAAAAAAAAAATGTTCAGCATTTGGCCAGTTTGAAATGCTGTTTCAAAAGAATTACTCTGAACAAAGCAAATCAGTCTTTTCAACTTTTGGCCATCATGACATACTGGATCAAAAGCCTTTTATACCCCTTTTACACTAGGCCCCGATAAAGAGAGCCTGGCGCGGATCGGTGCCCGGCTCCAATCAAAACGTCTGTTTACACAGGCGTTCTGTGATCTGGGCCAGGCCCAATTTAAACGGAAATAAGCGTGTGCTCTCTAATTCAAAAGATTACAAAAGGTCCAAATTTGTAGATTTATAATGGCCACCGATACGGAAGTTGTAAACCCTGCACATGCGCAGAAGAATTTTCAAACGGAGCCAGGCATGCATTCGTTTTACACTAGTAAAATTGAAGCGGGCCAGGCACCGATCTGGACCTGGCCCACCTCTTATTGCGGTGCCGTTTACACTAGTAAAAAAGGCACTTTATCGGAGCCGAGTGTAAACGGGATATAAGTCACGAAACACTAATTTGTTAAAGATTTCTATCTAAAGGAAAACAAAATGGTACTTAAAGCATTAATGAGGAATCAGGGTTTTTGAGTTATTTGTCAGGTTTAAAAAATATCAAATTTTCAGTCTTAAATTGTTATTCCCAGCAAGAAAATTTTTAACCAGTTTTAGAAAAATTGAGGACAAAAAGTAACTAAAATAAAATCTAGGGTTAAATTAAAGATGGGTTCCCTTATTTTCATTTATGAAAATCAAAATGCTAATACTTATATGAATAAAAAGTAGAGGTGTGCTTATGACTTGGAAAAATACCAGTTTGTCTCACATGTCCATAATTAATTCATAATTAGCTAAATTAGAAGAAAATTACCAGCAGAATTCCAATGAGTGACATATCAAGAAAGGTCAAAAAGTCTTTTTTTGTTTATCCAGACTGTAAATACATGGACATATATGATAGATTAAAACTCTTAATTATATGCAATAAGAAAATAATGATATGATTAAGAATACATGGTAATTCATTAGAAATACCAATTAATCAAATAGTTTACTTAATTTGACACTAAAAAATAAGGAAAACCATCTTTAAAGAAAAAGTTAGATATTGGAAATCATAGTTTAAAGGTTACACCTGAAAACCAAAATAACCAAAAGGATAGCATATATTATACATGTAGGTTTACTCCTGAAGATTTGTATTTGACTCAATACTAAATCAATTACAGTGATTATATGTAATTTTCTAAATATTTACCGAAAAAGCTTAATTTCTGAATAGCTTATTACCAGAAACTTAATTTTTGCTATCTGTATTACTGTGATACTACGTCTTAGAATGAACATAAAATTTTAGAATTTTAAACTTGGCGAATAAGAGTCAATAGATATACCTGGTGTCATAAATAACATAACAGGATCCTTATATAATCCGATAAATCCAAAAAACTTAATAATTATCCATAAATATTCAATAAACTATTGAAAAACACTTAATATCAAGATTAAGCCTTTTTCAATAATGACTTAGTTTTTTGAATTTTCCAATTTTCTAGATTTTACAGGGATTCTGTTGTAACTTTATGACACCAGGTAAGTTCACTGATGAATATATACTCATATTGACCATTTCGAGAACTTAAATTTTATGTTCATTCTAAGACATAGTATCACTTTAAGAATAATTAAAGGAGTAAAGCCACACCCAAACGGAAGTAAAGGAAGAGAAATGTAAGTGTTGAGTGTTGCTAAAAACAGTTCAACAACTTACGTGTAAGTTATCCTCGTGTCTCTCGGCAGCTTCGAGCCAGCGAAACATTTCCGGGTTATTACTGAGGGATTGACGTGCGGAATCGCGACTAAATGCATAATTTAATTGATTTTTCCTCTTCTCTAAAGAATTGTTATTATTAGGATGGATATAATGGCGGTCTTCAGAGTCTGTTTCAGACCTCGGTTCATCACTCTCCTACAAATATCAAAGATAGTGACATCACAATTTTTATATTTGCTTCTGATACTTAAATCTTGACAATTTTTTCAATTTCAATATCTAGGCGTAATTTGGTAACTTCTTGGCTGCCAGTGATATTCTGAAACCCCAATTTGCTGATAGAAATAATCCTGAGCCCAGTTAGCTGAAAGATATTATCAGGAACCCCATTGGTTGATAGAAATAATCAGGAGTCCTATTAGCTGATAGAAACAATCAGGAACCCCATTGGCTGATAGAAATAATCAGGAACCCCATTGGCTGATAGAAATAATCAGGAGTCCTATTGGCTGATAGAAACAATCAGGAACCCCATTGGCTGATAGAAATAATCAGGAACCCCATTAGCTGATAGAAATAATCCGGAATCTGATCAGGTGCCATCGATAAGACTGAAGCCTCATTGGCTGAAAGGAATCTTCTGATATCCTATTGGCTGATCCTAGTCCTTGATCTATGATTGGTTAATCAGGAAAAGTGACTAGGATTGGTTGATTAAAATTACATTAGATCATGCAGGGTGTTCTTCATTACTGGTTGTTAGTTTCATGCTTTAAAGAAATTGTTACTGCGATTCTATTCACAAGTTTTTGGGAAATTAGACTTGCAGATCAAATACTCGACTGTGCATATTAAAAAAAAAATAAACACAAAGAGTCCACTTTATAGTTAGGTAAGATAGGTAGTAAATAATGCAACACAAGTTTTATCTACTTAAAGGGATTGTAAAGAGGTTTTCTAAATCTTTTATGTGTATTGGAGACACTGATAGTATCAATTAGCACCATTCCAATTTTGTGGTTCCTGCAATTCCACTAAATCTAAGTGTTTGATGATGTCACTAATCGAGAAGGGCCTTGTGTGATAAAGCATATTTTGTGATACATCATCAAACACTTATTTTTTGTGGAATTGCAGGCATCAGACGTCTGATTGAAAATTAGAATGGTGCAAATTGATGCTATCAGTGTCCCTGATACATATACAAAATTTAGACATCCTTCTTTACAATCTATAGAATATAATGGACTGTTTTGAAGCATTTCTGAATGTGTTTAAATATCTACAAATTTCTGCAAATTATCAACCAAATAAAATCTTGAGTACCAATTCCTTTCTGACATATAAAATTCGAATGAGTATTTATAATCATACATTTACATTAATACAATGAACATAAATAACGTCTTGAATCATCCAGGGTCATGAGTCAGACCCATGACGGTTCAAAACGCACAAACAACAGACAGCACATAGGCCTAAACCCTGGTTTCCAACCTTGATATTAGTACCACTTTGGAATACCAACAAATACCACAATGGGTACCTATAAGGTCAGTTGGTAATTTGTTTAAGGTGAATGATAGGGTACTAACAGTGTCTTGAATCCAGATTACGTTTCAGTACAGGATCAAACAGAATGCAAACATGTTGTAAAACTCAAAAGGAACAAAATGTCATGAAGCACCAAAATCTCTGGTTCACATTTTTCTGTGCAGAATTTTTTGGGCTAGTGACAGAAGCAAGTGATATAACACGTCCCTCACTTCAAGAACACTGACTAAAGTTCCTTACCTGAAACTCATCTCTAGGTGGCACCACTGGTTCTGGTTTCTTTGCCTCTGGTTTGAAAATTGGAATGACCCCAAATAAATCGGATGCCGTTTCACTGTTACGATGATCTGTTAGTCCACTTTCTGCAAACAAAAATGAAGAGTTTTATATCCCTGTTCTGTAATCCTACTTTTCTGTATCTTATTGAACTAATGAAATGAAATGTAGTTTTATATCCTACTTTTCTGTATCTTATTGAACTAATGAAATGAAATGGTGTTTTATATCCTACTGCTCTGTACCTTATTGAACTAATGAAATGAAATGGTGTTTTATATCTTACTGTTCTATATCTTATTGAACTAATGAAATGAAATAGAGTTTCATATCTTACTGTTCTATATCTTATTGAACTAATGAAATGAAATGGTGTTTTATATCCTACTGTTCTGTATCTTATTGAACTAATGAAATGTAATGGAGTTTTATATCCTAATGTTCTGTATGTAATTGAACTAATGAAATGAAATGGTGTTTTATATCCTACTGTTCTGTATCTTATTGAACTAATGAAATGAAATGGTGTTTTATATCTTACTGTTCTATATCTTATTGAACTAATGAAATGAA